>NC_091094.1:4130000-4430000 GCF_024713975.1 Paralichthys olivaceus
ATCATGTCTGTATTTGCATCGACTGAAGTTTGGAACAGTTGATCTAACTGACTGGAACTGTGTCAAGACATCCTGTGAATTATGTATAAGTTGTTGGTGATGATGCATTTGATGTCACAGTGACAGTGAAGGTGCTCGTGAACCTGAAGAGGCCTCTGATGTGCACAGACACATTTTAAAGTGGTTGCTCCGTGTTGCTCAGCTGAGTCCTCTCCTCTCACTGAGGGAGGCAGCTGCTGCAGGTTCTTCGGTCTCCGGAGGATCTGTCACATCGGGCACAAACACAGCTCTAGTCCTGCTTTAATTGATGAGGCCAACTGCTGTCTTTGTTCCCCAGCTGCTGTTTGGGTGTGTCTCACCTGAGACGTGCTGAACGCTTCATAAAGGACCATTTGTGTTGGGACAGTTATTGCACAGTGTGGTTTTGATGTGTCAGAAACCTGTGAAATGAGCTCAGGGTAACGTGTCTTCATTTGTCTGTAGTCCAGGGATGAAGTTTGAAGATGGTAGCTTACCCGCTTTTACAAGTTAGTCAGTTGGTTGTGTCTGTGGAAATGAAACCCAACACTTCCCACACAGCGTTTGATTTGCATCTTTACTCTCACCTCCAGTCCAGTTAAACTGGTTCAGACAAGCTCTTATTTGTTTTCAGAGTCTGTGACACTGTGACACTCTTCCATCATTTGAATTTATAATTATTTTCCTCTCATGATTTGTTTGTGTTCTATTTTTGTTCACTGCAGGATGAACCTCAACAACTAGTTTCTCTTCCTTTACGACTTGTGCCTTTTTCTCTCACATCATTCTAAAAGCAATATACAGTACAGTTTCTCACACGACAGTTTCAGTCCTAAATGCATCTGTTACTCAGTTTGTCCAACACTGCCTCTGTGGAGACAAGTGACTTGTCTGTATTAACATAAAAGTAGAGATGTTCCGATACCTTTTGTCCCTTTTCAATTCATACACATGGTTTTTTTAATGTAAGGAGTCATTTTTAAGGATTATTCATTGACCTTTATTGTTGTCTTTCTGTCAGCTCTCTTCCGAGATGTCTCCACTGAGTCCAGGGAGTTCGAGGACATGGTGAACATCCTGACCTCCAGTTACTTCGACACTGGCTCAGCTGGCTGCTTCACCTACTGCAAACCTCGGCTCGTCTACAGCGAGCTGCTGGAGAAAGAGGTGAGGGCTTGAATGGGCTTCTTAAATATGTGATGTTGCTACAGCATCACTTGCAAATGAAATCCTTTTATTTTGGAGCATCACACCATTGTTCATATTTTCAGCTGTCATTTAAACTGTATTACAAGTTGGACACTTTATTATAAATAAGGTAAATTAAAAGAAAACACAAATACATCTCATAAGTTCTAACTGCTCCGTTTTGAATTAAGAAAATATTCTTATACAGAAATGCATTGTTTATACTGTGAAATAAGTTTTCATATTGGTGCATATTGGAAAAACATTTCCACTGATATGTCTGTTATTGAGAAATTGAGAAAAAACGCTTTGTTCTCGTGTGTTTTTCAGTTTGTGGAGAAGAGGAGGGAGATGAAGATGGACGGGAGGACGGATACGGAGCTGGAGGAAAGTTACGGTTTCATGTTGGTTGATGCTCCAAAGGTGAGATGAACTCAGAGTTGCTTCTTTTTTTTGTCTAATTGGGAAAACAAGGTTTTAAATGAGCTAAACACAGACGGTGTCGTTGATGAATTTATCCTGAACCAGGTCCTTTATTCGACCGACGTATTCACAAGAAGTATTGATATCTTGGATCTGGACAGAGAAGAATTACTGGATTTTACTGTGGAAAAGCAAAGACCTGCTTTTGAAAACTGGGATCAAATGAAGAATTGATTATTATTTGATGAGCCTTATTCTCAACAATGTCATTTATGGTTATTTGTTCGTTGTAGGTGCACCAGCTCTGCGAGAACGGTCTGTGTGTGAGTCACAGCTGGATCACAGTGCTGGGAAACCCCAGTAAAGGTAAGAGGGATACACACTTATACAATAACACTATGTTTTCACTCTTTCCATCTGTTTATTGTTCAGACTTGTTTGGCGACTGCTAATGGGAGAAGTTATAATTTACGCACACAGACTCATTGATTAATTGAAAGAAAATTATCTGTGTTATAATTTTTTTCTATTTTGTTCTTGTGTGTGTCTGCATCTGTCTCCAGGAGTGTATCTGTCCAGGTACTCAGACCTGCTTCAGATTAACTCGTTTACCCCAGGAGCCACAGGGGAGATCATCATCTTCAAAGTGATGAAGGTAAATCTGCCAACTGGTAGTTATCATCATCACCACTCTGTTACTGTACATTAAGGAAACGTGATGTTATCAATGATGTCCTGAGGCAATATTGTTCTTCAGTCATATTTTAATAGATACTAAGGCTTCATTAGATGTCAGAGATCGGAGAGTGTGAATCGTGTGAAATGATGAGTCAAGTTAGAGTCCAGAGAAAATAGCGTGTTACCGCCACAAATGTGCTGTAAATTATAAAGTGAACACACACAGGCAACATCCGAGCTTTCATGAGCCTGAACATAGTTCTGAGATCAGATGTGAAGACAGATATCACTTCCACTTTGGTATAATTCATGTCTATTTTTAGCTTTAATAGGTCAAACACAGCTCTTCCCTGACTGCACTACACTAAGATTGTCTAACTACATGTTACCTCACATTAAATCACCTCACATGACACTGACCATGACAGTGATGATGTATGTCGAACATATGGAGATGACCAAGAATGTGTGCATTGTTGTTTTTAAATATTTTTGCTTGTACTCTGTGATAATAAATGAAAATAAAGAGTTTTCAACAGTTGAATTGTCTCTAATTTTGGTTTCAGGGAAAAGTGAAGAGTATCTATGAAAACATGAAGAACGTTCTGGATCCAACGCCTCGCTTCGACAGCCACATCTTCAAGAACGCCAGCAAAGTCACCTCACTCACGTCCTACCGCTCCTTCGAGTTCACACAGGTACAGGAACAACGGTGTATCTATGCACTAAGCACACTCCTGCAGAAACCTTTGTATTTCATGTTTGGATCAAGTTGTGTTGAAAAGTTGGTGACATTTTTCATTTCAGATAAAATATTGGTTTAGTTTTCAAACCCTTGGTTTTTCTTTAAGAACATGAAACATGACTTTTAACCTTTTCATTATGTTTATTGCAGCATTACTTCTACGAGTATTCTTTCGATGAATTGCGGCAGCGACCTCGCCAGGTTTGTCCGTACGCCGTCGTCTCCCTCCTGTTCAAAGGAAAGGACACTCCGCTTCTGAGGTATGGATATCTGGAATGATAATATGCTTGTCAGGTTTAATGCCAATCAACGGCATAGATATAAATCAGAAAAACTTTATTGATCCCAGGGGGAAATTGTGTAGGGAAAAAAAAAAAAAAAAAAAAAAATAAGAAAATGCAGAGATCTGTGGAGCGATCTGAGAAATGTCACTGAAAACGTAATCATCTGGAAAATAGAGGTCGTAGAATGAATTGGTGGCTTTTTTGTTGATCGATTTGTCGGTTTGAACAGGTTTATTAATCCTGCTTGTACAATAACATACACAAATAAAATAGGAAAACTTGTTTTTGTATGAAAATCATTTACAGTGTAAAGACTTGAAACATGCCCAGTGTTGGTGAATAAAAAGTCTAATACCGGGTCAGATACTACGTCCAGACTTCTTATCCAACTTTCAGATTCTATTTTCCCCGGAGTCTTCGATCTTCGGTCAAAAGAATTCCCTGGAGATGATCAGAGTTCAGTGCAGTAGAGTTTATTCTTTCACAAGCATTAAACCTGAGCTGGCTCCGGAACCAAACTGAAAACTGAGCTTCTACACCTCTTGTTTTATTGGTTTCCTTTCCTGGTCACACTCTCTTTGTAGATTTTTGGCCTTTGAACTGCGCTTGCAATCGATACGCCATCACCCATCTCAATATAGGCTTCTAGCTGCAGCTCAATGCTAAGCTATGCCTTTCTTATCTTTGTGGTGTTTCTGATCTGATCGCTGTGGCGGTGAGTCTTCTTTATCTCACCTACCACACTGTTTATCTTGGATCTCAACAAGGCATGTGGCAGCTTTGATCTTCTGAGGCTCTGTGATCTCAGGCACACATCGTGCAGACACAAGCTTGCAAGACAACGAATACAGAATTTTTGTACAACACCGGATGAGGTCGACAGTCACAACAAATCCATGTGTTATGTATATTGAGTTGATTTGTTTTTTGTGTGGTAAGCAATTCACGTTTTTGAGAAAGTGCAGGAGGATAGAAATGTGGATTATTATCCAAACAGTGTGCAGTAAAGTAAAGATTCCAGAAATGACAGTTTCTCTGTGTTTGAACAGGATGAACAGTCAGACAACAGAGGGGAGTAAAGGTGAGAACTGGTCCCTGTTTTATTCAATATAGGACATGATGACAAGTCTTAAGTTTAACTGTATTGCCTTGAACCTGCTACTATTGACCTCACGCTCTCTCTCTCTCTCTCTCTCTCTCTCTCTCTCTCTCTCTCTCTCTCTCTCTCTCTCTCTCTCTCTCTCTCTCACATTCGCCTTTACTTTTCTCTCAGAGCGAGCTCAGTTCACAGTGTGGACCGGAGATTTGGTGAAAGGCGACCAGGTTCTCTTCCAGATCTCCCTTCGCTCCTTTTCTCCGCCCTTCCTGCCCCACAGACTGTGAGTGCAGACACGGAGTAAAAGCCTAATAATGTCAAGAAAACCTTCCCGTCCATATAAATGCTAAATTATGTCCAATTTTCGTCTGCGTTATATATTTGACCTCCTCAGATTTCAAAATGATTCCCTCTGTGTGTGTCTCACCTTGTGTCTCCTTCAGACCAGAGAAGTTGAAAATTGGTTGCGTGATGAGACTTGACCAGGTGACCAAGCTCCTCCCCTCCAGCCTGTTCTCCTACAACCTCTACAACAGCAGCCAAGAAGGTGAAGTCAAATGAACCCTCAGACTGATGAGATGTCACACACCAGAATGCAGCTGATGTTTTAGACTGAAGTAAAAACTTATTTTGTGTTGACGTTTTATATTTTTTTAAATGAACCAAAATGATGAAATTCTTTTAGCTCTAATTTCTTTCAACTATTGGTATTCCTTGAATACATTGGACACCAAATATTGTATAAAGATTATTATTCTTAAATTGTAAATTCAGGAATGAAATAATAATAATATTTTAAATTTAAACTATTCTTAAATTAATAAAAATACACAAACACACACACACTTGCATGCACTCATTTTGTAGGGAGTCAATACTAAAACTTTGAAATAACGTACATGCACGCCCACACTAGCTTTCAAAACAAAGCAGAGAAGCTCAGATTACAACACAGCTGTGTGAGTGTGACTTCATCCTCTGCTCATGATGCCATTTCTCAGTCAATATATCTTTGTATGGAAGTAGCTGTCGGCTGCTACATTCATCTTTTAATCTTTATTACTTTGCGTGTGCGTGTGTGTGTGTGTGTGTGTGTGTGTGTGTGTGTGTGTGTGTGTGTGTGTGTGTGTGTGTGTGTGTGTGTGTGTGTGTGTGTGTGTGTGTGTGTGTGTGTGTGTGTGTGTGTGTGTGTGTGTGTGTGTGTGCAGTTGTGGAGGATGGACATTGCTGCAGTCTTCTGGAGGTGATTGACAGAAGTCGGTCAACGACCAACGTGACAAAGCTTCTGCAGGAGCTGGAGATGAAGAGAGTGGTGGGTTGTGGGTCTCATATTAAACCTCATTTCATTTAGCTGAGTGCATTGGTTGCTGATACATTAAAGCGTAGCGACACTCTAGAGAATGAGCAGGATCAAATGTAAGATTCTTTCAAATTCTTCTTCTTTATGAATTTATTCTATATATTTCCTCTTGCCGCTACTTTGCCATTATTTTTTATCATGGTTTATCGTCTGTGGAGAAGGATTTTTGGGGGCGATCCATTTCAGGAGAGAAGTTAAGAACAATGACGGAGGAAGGAAAAGGGGAAAAATACCATAAATAAAGAAAGGAAGTTAGACAAGAACTGTTGAATGAGAGTCGTCTGTTCTCTCACAGGTTCTGGTGAGTCCACTTTCAGAGCGAGGATTTCTCTTTCTACTCTCCAGTGTTCAGATGGCCTCACCTCCTGGTATGTGATGAGTGTAATGGTAAAATATATAGAGGATAATCTTTGATGAGACATTTGGTTATTCAAATATAATATTGTATATTGTTAACCTCTGATGTCGTGGTAAAACATTTTCTAACTGCAGGTGGAGAGAGTGAATTATTCAATTCTTACTTGACATTACACCACAATCAAAACAGAAATGATTATTTATTCACATTTGAAAAATCTTTTTAAATAACATTTAATCCATATAATGATCATAGCACCCGCCTCACCCATTAAAACTCAATATTTTGTTGCGATAGATTAGATTGTCGGTTTCTTAATAATCTCATGTGACTTATTTTTCTTTTCATAGTTAATTTTTTAACATAACAACATGTTACATCTTTTGAAAAAGGCCTTTTACAGACACGTAGCATAGGAAGAAAACAGCTTTAGAAAATAAGAGAGAAAAAGGGAAACAAAATACAAATGGGGAAAAATCTGCTCCTTAGACGATGATGTTTTTGTGTTTCCAGAGCGAGAAGGAAACTGGAAGAGGTGTCTTCAGGCCTTGTTTGTTTTTCCTGAGAGCAGAGACGTTGCCAAATCCAGTGAGTACCACATGGACGGATGAGTGTGTGGTTCATTTCCAAGTTTTCTATTTAGTGATCATCATCTATTTTTTATTTCTTCCCACAGCATCAAGGAGGGCATCCTCTGCCCATGATGCCTCAGTGTCGATGTCTGGTGCCACAGTGATGCCACATCTGAGTACGTTTATCCCAGCGTTGCATCACGCCCTCGTCAAAACCCGTGCTAACCCGGCTCCCGAGCTGTCTGCCGGCGTGGAGCGCCAGGCAAAAGAATACCTCATTGGCCTGAAGGACGGCAAGGTGCAGCCAACAATTCTTTCAAACACTCTGATGTGACTTTGATATGATCTTCTTTGAATTTCTTTAGATGCTGTTTTTAGTCTGCAGGCGCTGCACTAAATTGAGCTATGACATTAAAGCTGCGTTCAGACATGCACTGAACTCTGGGCATTACCCTGAAATTCCCTAGTAATATGAAATTCCCTAGTTACATGTCTGGAAAATCCAGCGAGTGGATGTGTTGATGACATTTCTAACAAACAACAGACAACAACACTGGACAAACAGGAGTCGTTCACGTAGAAGATGCTGAAGACTTAAAAAGTCAAGAGTCAACAGCTTTTGGAGATAAAATTAAACTTCTTCTGTTAAACCTGACACTCGTCTGAGAAGGGATCTGCAGTAATCTGGAACCTGATTGAAAAGATATGCTCCCATTCAGCCGAAAGAGCATTTGTGATGTTGGGTGATTTAGGCCTGGCCCCCCAGGTGTCGGATCAGGTTGGGGTGAGGGCTCTGTTCAGGCCAGTCACGTTTTACCACAACAAACTGGCAAAACCTTTTCTTCATGGAGTTGTCTGTCCTCACACTCCAGGTTCGGCAGTACCCCATGGGTGAATACGACTCCAACCAAGATGAGCAAGAAAAGCATTTTCCCGCTCCCAAACACCACAAGGGGAACATGGACTACTATCTGCGCTCCTACCTGCACAGCCCTGCCCTCTACCTGCTGTCAGTGGCCCGGGCCAGGCAGGTGGTGGAGGGGCACTGTGGCCCCGAGGAGCCACAGCAGGTGAGGCCCAGGAAGAGCTGTGCAGGCCAGAGAGAGTCGACGGGGAAGGAGGTGACAGGCAGCTCCAGAGAAGGACATTCCAACACTAAGAAGGTGAAAATTCACACAATGGTGATCATAGCTATCATAAGATTTTCGGATACGTAAGATATAGGTTGTGAGTTAGTATAGTGTAATGAGGATGATTTAGAAATACTCAGTTATTGTCATGATGTCCTGAAATCTTTGTCATAACTTAGTTGCAGCAGCTTGTAGACCTGGTTTTGACCTGTAAGAGGAACGCAGAAAATGAGGTGAAGAGGGAGGAAGGAGGAGAGGGATCGCTGAAGGGACCAGGGAGGAAGAGGAGGCTGGAGCAGCAGGCGGCAGCGAGGGCGCTTAAATTCCTGAAGGCAACTCAGGAACCTGGAAGAGATTCCAAGATTCCAGGTGAGGAAACTTCGAGGCTCTGGCTCTGGTTGTCCACTAATGACAGGATTAGTGGATTCATTCCTGGATCTTCCTCTTCACATATTTAACTGTTTGCTCCTCTGTTAGAGAAAGTTCTTTCATCAGACCTAATGAAAATACTTATGCAGTGCTCCCTTTTATCAGACCCAAGTCAGAAATGATTATTCTATTAAATCTGACCACGACCCGATCTACTCAAAGTGTAGAACAGGAGATTGGTTATGAATGTGTGTCGCAGCTCAAGAGTTGAAAACTTCGAGTGAAGTGTGGAACTTTTTGTTGGCACAGCTGCATCTTTGCTTGCTAAGAGCATTTCAATCAACTCTCGTCTCACAGCAGTTTGCTTTGCCACTAAATGTAGTTGTTGCTTTGCATTCTGTCTGACCACACCTCATGGATTGTTTGTTGTTATGCATATTTTCTTTCTTTCTGCTTTTGGCTCCCAGTCGAGGGAAGCCAGGTGTCTTCCTCTCCCGACTCTCTTACATCTGTGATTGGTTCAGTGGGTTTGAGGGACGTTGATCTGAGGGAAGATGGATCTGAGCTTGCTGCCAAACTTCTCATGCTGCTGACAGGTGACTGGATGTTGAGACTTCCTGTTTGAGAGCATACACTAACTACTGTATAACCCATGGAGGCTTCATCTTGCCATTCATTTGCTTTTTGCTCATTTCTACGCTTTTATTCAGCAAATATTTGTAATCTGCAAAAAAACCCTTTTCTTTTCCAGTAGCAGTTAAACTTTCACATCCTGTTTTATTTGCTCATGTCTCAATAAAAAGGAGCTTGTAGGACATCATGAAATAATTTGTTATGGTGATGACAACTGTAACTCCTATGAAAAACAAATCTTAGTCTCTTAAAATGAACGTTTCTTTGCTCACTGACAGGCCTCAAACAGGCTGCCAAGGGCCCGGTCAGTCAGGAGGAGGGGCAGAGGGAATCCTCTCCGTTTGATAGGCTGGCCACTAAGCTGGGCTTGCCCACCAACTGTGACATTGACCTGAGGAAGCAGGAAGAGCTTGAGGTAAGAGACCAACTTGATATAAAGCTGCGTTCCTCAGGAACGATTGAAGGATCTCTGTGTGTTTCCACCTCAGGGACCAGTATCTATTTTGAGCTCTGTAAATTCCCTGCTGTTAGGGTAGTGTTTTCCGAAGGTGCCAGAATCCTTGAGGTGGGGCTTGCTGCTCTAAATATTTTTGATTGGTCAAGTACGCCAGGATTATATTTCAACTGCCATAAAAACTCTATAAATGCACTGTTGCTAGTAGTGTTTGTCTATTTTCCAATGTTGACTCAATAATCCTATTTGCAAAGCAGTCAACCGTGATCAGCAGCATCACAAATTGAATCTCGTCCATGTTTACTGTCGTTGCGGTGCATGGTTTCAAATGAGCTGTTGATTTTTCGCATGTCTGGAGGCTAATTTCCCTGATGTTCCCAGGTCTTAACACAGGCATTCAACAATCTGAAGAAACCTTTTTAGTTCTTACGACTAAAGTCTCTTGGTGCTTTTGTTCGAAACACGAGTTTTATCAGATCACAGCTTTTTCTAATACTTAAAACTGAGCAGGTAACGTTAACAAAGTGTGTGTTTGTGTGCAGGAGCAAACTGCGGGCAGTGTCAGCAGTCTGGAGGGATTCAGTCCTAGCTCGCACAGCGGGGAGATGAATCACCGCGGGGGAAGAGGTCTGGGGAGGGGAACAGTATACGGAGATGACGAGGAAGAGGAGGAGATCCCATGGGTCCTCATCCCCATAACAGGTCAGTCTGACTCTGGGAATTTGTGACTTACAAATCTTGTTCCCAGTTTAGAGCAATAATTTTTACTCTGCCTAGTGCTCAGGTTTATGGCAACAAATATAAGACCACTGTGTAACTGTAACTTATTGATTGTTAGGTGAATTTTACTGTGAATTACCACTCTGCTATAATTAGTGATGGTTATGAAAGAGCAGACCAGAGGTGACCAGAGGTGACCAGAATTCAAATGAGCTCTAAACTCTGCCTGCAGGTCTGAGTTCAGATCGCTACTCTCAGAGAGAAAGAAACATCCCTAAGGATCCTCGCTTTCAGCACCTCTCGATGACAACAAGCATCACCACGACAACCAAACCTCCCGGGAAGAGCCCCGCCCTGTCTCCTGAGCTGAGCCCCCCTCCGTCGTCCCTCCAGTGCCCGTCCCCCAGGCTGAGCCCTCCTCCCTTCCCCACTCAGTGCCCATCACCTGACCCCAGTCCTCCCCTTTCACCTTCCCAATGCCCGTCTCCAGAGCCCAGTCCCTCTCTCTCACCGTCTCAGTGCCCTTCCCCGGAGCTCAGCCCCCCCACTTCTCCCTCTCAATGCCCGTCTCTTCAGCCTCCACTATCTCCTTCTCAGCACACGTCCCCTTCCCCCTCCCTGTCCCGGTGCCACTCCCCAGAGCCTATGCAGCACATCCCACTTAACAAGGGCGACAGTGGTGCTAATGAGGAGCGTTTAGCCCCCACAGCCTCGACTGAGTTTAAAGGTAATCTCAGCCAACTGGAGTTTGGTGTCTACTTCTCAAATTTTACAAATGTGATTGTATTGTGTGCAAACAGGAGCTGATAGTGCGCCAATTTTGAGCTTTTTGTTTTTGACCTTTGTCTGATAAACACATTATTCAAGTGAGGCTTGTTTCCAGCAGGAATGTCCAGGGACAGACGAGAGAAGCCTCAGGAGACGGCAAAGAAGAATGAAGAGCCATCTGTGTTTTCAGCCATCCAGCCAACTGTTCCTCCAGCCCCAGAGAGGAGGACAAGCCCCTCACCACCACTCTCTGTGAAGGAGTATGCAGAGGGAGAAATGCAGGAGATGGTGGAGAGAGATGCAGTGACCCGAGTTGAAAAAGTACAAAAACAAAGGGAAGAAAAAGCCACAGAGTGTAAACGAGATGGGGAAGAGGTGGTAGATGTGGTGGGTGAGGTAGTGGGTGAAAAGAAACAAAAGGGAGAAGTGAAGGAAATGGTAGGTGGCTCTTTGTCTTCTCCGTCCGTGTCTTCACCTCTTACACGTCCTCTCAGAGATATTGACAGCATAGTGGACAAACATCTTGGCAACTTCTCCTCTGAGATGCAGCTCCTCCTGCAGGGGGAGAGCATTCACTACAGCTTCCCACAGTCCCCTCACTCCACCTCGAACACAGAAACCACCGCACCTCAACACACACTCCCACACTCTTTGTCATCTCAGTTTTCAGAGTATGTGTCTTTATATAACTCCTGTCCCCCTGTGAACGACTATGTCAGCTCTCTAAAGGACGGCATTAACAGCATGTTAATTAAGTTTGGTGACATCGAGCGAAGCCACAATGCAGACACTAGCCGGACCAATGCTGATAACAAGTTGGCTAGCAGTGTAAGCGCTTTTGTGGCCAGCATCCGAGCAGCTAATACAAAAACAGGCAGCGATGATGAGGCTTCGGCTCCCAGTGGTGAACTGACGGCTGCTCATCCCAGTTCTTCAGTCAGTCAAACTCCGGCTCTCTCCAGAGGAGGTGAAGTGTGGCAGCCAGATGCAACCAGACAGTTTCCTGATGCAACAAGCCGCAGGAAATCTCCAACTTCTAATGTCACTGTATCAACTCCTACCTCTGCTTCTGTATCTGTTTACAAGTCTACCGACCCCACCCACTGTCATCCTCCTTCAGACAAGTTATCACAGTCCCACTGGAAACCACAGCAAAGTCACACGTCAGAGATCAACAGAACAGGAGCTCAAAATATCAGACTAACACAAGACAGAAACTTCAGGATCACACAATGTGCGACTGATGTCGAAGCTGGGAGTAGTGGTACAGAGTTGAACTCCAACTTGACTCCCCCGGGGTCCAGCGGTGTTTCTCTGTCCTTACTAGAACCTCCACTCCCTGCCGAGCTGGTCTCCACCTCGGCCTCTGTTTCCCCCTTCGCTCCCCCAACCACAGCACTGAGCTCCTTGATCAACCAGCTGCAGCCAGAGGTGTTCAGCAGTCTGGTGAAGATCATCAAAGATGTCAAAAAGAAATCCCTGCAGTTCTACCTCCACAGCACAGAGGAGAGGGACCCGCTCCTGGAAGACATCAAGGTAACTTCATGGGTTCAGAGTGCACACAGACAAACCTCCAGTCGGTTCATATTTTAATTTCTACAGTTAATAAATCCCTTGTGAATAAATGTGACAGATAGATGAATTTAATTTAGAAGATTCTAGTGGAAACTATGAAAAAGTGAGATTCATACAAAACATAAAAAACAGAAGGTGTTGAAAGGACTGACAGTATCAGTACGTATGTATTTGTATTTGTATATGTATGTATAGTTTTTATAGTTAAGTATGTGTATGTACTGTTACGTTACAGAAACACCTGTTGAAGCAGGGAAACATGGAGAAGAGTCCTGTGGCCTTTCTGAACCATGAAAACCCTGACAACCGACTGCTGGTCATCATCAAGAACAAAGACATCGCTGGACACATACACAAGGTACTTCTGAATGATGAGTGTAAAAACTGGTTCTCTCCTTTCTGTCTTGAATGTCAGAAGCAGTTAACAAAGTGGGTCAGTACAGATCCAGATCTATGAACAAAAGTGAAATCTATCTTCCTGCATTAACCTGGAGAACTCTGCAGATTAGCCGCTCTGTAACTGCTCAGTTCTGTCCTTGCAGGTCGACAGTAAATTCTCGGTTGTTTGATTCTTGTTACTCTGTTACGCTGATGACGACGATCAGGACGTGTGTGTTGAAATCAGGATGTGTGTGTTTGTGCACCCATCAGATCCCAAACCTGGTTTCTCTGAAGCGACGGCCCTCTGTCGTGTTTGTGGGGATCGATACACTGGGCGACATCAGGAACAACAGCTACAATGAGCTCTTTGTCTCGGGAGGATGCATCGTTTCTGATGAGATGATCCTCAATCCTGACTTCATCAGTCATGGTACGTCAGCCATTTTAATTCAAAGACCGGAGCCAACTCAATGTTTTTTCAAGGTTATTTTAATATAAATCTTTCTGCATGTTTTTTTTAATGTAACTTGTCTCACCCATGAGTCTTAACACAAGCTTAACAAAAGCATGGATCAATACTTCTGTTGATTATTAGACAAATGCATTAGTGGCAGTGGATTTATTGTCTGTATTTATTTCTTCAAGGATTTGTTGGTTAATGAGATGTTGGTCTGTAGGTCAGCTGGCTGAGCTGCTGCTGCTCCTGGAGCAACAGAGCTCTCTGGAGAGTGTCTGGAAGTGGAAGGTTCACTGCAAAACCCACAAGAAACTAAAAGAACAAGCCAGGTACTGATACTGTGTCTACACACGATGATGATCTACACGATCACACAACAGAAAGATGAATAACCAAACGGAAACACAGCCACATTGTTTCATGCTCAGTTGATAGATAAACATAATTTACATAATAATATTTTGTTTTTGCTTGGTTTCCTCTCCTTTTATGTGTGTGTTTGGTTGTAGTTTCAGGAGAGAGGCAGCCAACCTACTGGACTTACTTTCAGCCTATCAGAAACGGCAAGTTGTTGAGTTCCTCCCTTATCATCGCTGCGACATGATGAACCATCAGTCGCCCGACCTGGACTGTCTTATCGAGCTCCAGGCCCGCTACACACAGTACCGACACACAATCTTCCTGACCGGTACGTTGCAGCACTGACAACACTCGAACACCAGGCACTCGGTGGCTACCTGGTGTTTTACTCATTTTGATTTTCCTGTTTCCTTTCCTCAGAGCATTGTCATGAGAGGTTACCTGCCTACACCAGTGGAGGCATCATCGTGGCTGGTATCGAAGAAATTCTGCAAGACTTCACCAGAGTGGTCGGTTACCATGACATCAAGGACAAGCAACCAGCCAAGGACGTTCTGCTGGCAACCAAAGGTCAGTTGTGGTATTTGGTTTGGACGGAAAAAATTCAGACTTTCTTGCCTTCACTTTTTAAAAGGTCTGCCCTCAGTGGCCGTTAAACAGCCTATTGCTTGCAGACGGTGGCTTTGGCAAATAAAAATCGAATTCTTTCGACTTCTTTTTGACACAAAGAAAACTGAGTTTATTTCTGATTGATTGTTTTGGAAAAACTCTGAGTAATCCCATGGGTTAATGTAAATGGAGAGATATCAGGATACAGCGTGGTAAAAGACCATTTACAGTACGTGGAGAAATAATCCACAAGGATCTCATCTCCTTTTCAAACAGTCACTGGGGTTGACGCCTCTTATGTCAGAAGAAATTACATCACCATTAGGTAAAGACTGTACCCTGACAGTTTGACCAAAAAATGTTCTTACAATTTAGCTCCCCCTCTTCTTACCGTGTTACCGAATCCATTCGACAAGGTTTTCTTCCACCTGTATTTAACTGGGTCACCATTTCTAACCAAAACACACACACACACACTTTGCAGTTCGTACCAGCACATAATGCATTGCATTAGGGGGTGAAATGCATTGTGAAAAAGGTATTTTATTTTGGAAAATTTTGGCTGCATGCATCTCAGAAAAGCATGGTAACGGCATGTCTCAAGTGTGTCTATAATAACACATTTTATATTTAGGGGTTCCTTTCATGACACTCAAGGACACCTTACATGCATAAATACACGTGGTTGTATCGTATTGTCTGTATTGCTTGCCGTGAAAATAAGAGATTTTCCACAATGTGAAGCTGCAAACAAGAGAATATAACAAACAATGTTTTTACTATTGCAAAATGACTTATCGTGTTTTCCCATGGCCATGACACCTCCTCAGTTTCATCTGAGGGAGGTTTCATTACTCCCTCTCTTGCCCTGTGGAGAAGATCACAAGATGCCGTTGAACTTTTGTGGTTGTTGAAGTTTGTACATTTATTCAGCGGACAGAGCTGTCTCTGATTTCCTTTGCTGTGGAGAGGGGTTTCTGTCTGCCTCGGTTAAACTTGACATCTTTTGTGCTTTGATTCTTCTGACTGGAATTTCTTGTTGGACCTGTCTGCGTTTGAATTTTTAGGTGGGTTATATTCATTGCAAGCACAGGTCATGTGTTAGTTTTGCTGGGATGGTCCCTGTGATCCTAAGTTATATCAAGGCTATAGGACTGGGGCTGATCATGAAAAATGTTATCCTACTATTTTCTTTACTCTTTCCTTCAGTGGCTTGTTTGGATCTTACCCTTGGCTCTGATTTGAGTGGGCTAGGAGACTTGAGCAGTCAGGTGTGGCTCAGTCATAGCCCACTTAGGGGTCCTCTGAACATTTCTTATGATGATCTGATATTGAAGTATTTATTGTTATTACCTCTATATAGCCATTTGACATATTCGTCTGTGTCTTCTACGTGTTTGGCACCAGGAGATATTTGGTTTTTGGTATGTTTTTTTTTTTTTTTTTTGCATCTCTCGCGTGTTAGACGTTTGCAGGGAATCCAGCGGGGGATCCCCTGCTGTGATCACACATCAAATTTTCCTGTATTTCTACGGACTTTATACTTGGAGACCAGGAGGAGAAAGTCAGCAGAAACTGCGGAGGCTCGCTCGGACATTTGCGTTCACACATTCACCTCCTCCAGAGAAATACAGGGTATCTGTATTTTTTATCAGGTTTTAACCCACCTTGTGCTTCTGTTTCTACTACTTGAGAGAACCTCACCAGGTTACTCTTGAAACCCTTACTGAGGCACTTGTTTGGGCAACATTTTAACTGGTTGTGATGTACTCCATCTAAGTGTCAATCTGGGCTCCGCTGCCCAAACCAACTGCCGTACATCTTGAAATACAAGGACTAACATGCTACTTCCTGCCTACCAGCTAGTTGGATTGTCAAGGCTTTAAGTATTGTACCAGGCGAGCAGTATGAGTACTGTCCACGTTTCCCCGAACACTTTGAGGTCTCCTCTCATAGAAATTTACCGGTCTGATGGAAAACCACAGCCCTGAGGAAAGCGTACTTCTTAATCTAGGCTTAACCTGGACACTGGCTCCTCTCGTAATAACTCCATCCCCTCTCGGGGCATAGATTTGCATATCTGACATATTGAAGAATTGTTAGATAACAAGGGGTCTCACCTGTTATCTTTTGGTTACAAAAAACAATTCATCACACACAAGCAACAGTCTTTGACAACAGCTCTCAAATGTCCCCTCAGTATCTAGATTAAAGCGGTCAATTTCATTCTCCTCCTTTCTTTCTCTCTCCTTGTATGTTCTCTTATGGAAGGAGCATGGGCAGAACGCAGACTTGATCTGTGCTCCCTCACAACAGTAAGCGAGAGGATAATGGCAGCCAACAACAGCAGCAACCCATGTGTTGAATTACATAACTTGGTGCCCCTTGTTATAAGAGAGTTGGTAAGTCAACTTAAATTTACTTCATTCTAGTTGATGTATCAAACACCCTGCAGAAGGCCCAACTTTGGCAGGTCACTAATTTGCTGCCTTGCCCCTAGACCGGCACCAGGGAAAGAGACCAACCTAACCCTGCAAGCATCCAAGACTCTTCCTGCACCCGCCTCGCCCCCCAAGCTGAAATGGCTGTTTCACAACTGCATACCAGTCCCCTGGCCAATAGTTTCAAGGGACGAGGGGGAGAGGAACAAGGCAACAGCTCAGTGGATCCCGCACCAGAACAAGGACTACATAGACCCGAAAGACAGGAGAATGTTGTGCCCAATGGACAAACTGACAACTACTCTAAATTGATACAACTACTTGGCACTCTTGATGAATCCAAGTCACACTCTGCTCAGTCTGTGCCTCCTCATCACTCGACTCGCTTGCAGTTGTATAATCACCAAGGTCGGAAATTCAAGAACAGGCAACTTTTAGACCCCAGGGTTTGGAAGGACATCTTTTATTTCAGACCAGGCACTGTACCAAAAGACCAGCCATACTATCATCTTGGCGAACGATATCAGGAGCTCCGGGCCACCAGCACTGTTGTCTTTGCTAGTTTTGCTCGCCCCTGCTCTACTCAGTGGAGGGTAGCCTGTGGAGTTACTTGCTACAACCACCCTGAAGGACCTTGGTGTGAACTCCAATCCGGGGATGGGACCCAGATCTGCATTCTTGCCACTCTCCCCGTGTCAGACACCCCTTAAACTATAGTTTAACTCCCCTGCGGAGATTCCTCGGCACCACCCCTCTCTTTTTCCAACTTTGAACCTTCATCGTTGACCCCCTTCACCTGTTGTTAGAGTGCCACCTTGGATAAAGTTCGGACCCAAGAGAACCAATACAACAACTCCTGCCTAGAAGGGGGTCAGTCGAGCAGGGTACTGGGGGAGAGAATATACAAGGGGAGTGAAAGAAGGGAAGAAAAAGGAGGTACACTCACTGCTGATTCCACAGACTGGAGAGCCATTTGAGAGCTATTATTTATATGTTGTATGTGAAAGATAAACTGCCAGATGCTGTTTATCAGCTGTTAGCGATTTTTCAGATCACATGCAAAGCAAATGCAATAGTCAAATTAACATAATCCATATCATCAGCCTGTGTACATACAGAATACATATATCATGTGATGCCTTGAGACTAAACCAGCGACGTGCTTTTAATTTAAATATGCATTGCGTCGATTGCTTTTTAAAGACGATGTAGCTCAGAGAGCAACTATTTAATTTGCTTTGTCACTTTACTTTTATTAAATATAGTTGGTTGGCATCAGGACCTTCCCTATTTATTGTATGACAGACGGTTACGTCTTCGTTCATATGAATAAAAAACAAAGCTAAAAAGACCAAAAACTAAAGGAGGAAAATCTCCAAAGCAGCACCAACAAGAAATTGTCTGACCAATGACGTTTGATGTCTCTTACATTATTTTTTCTCTATATTTCAGGACACCTTATTATAAAAAAACAAGTATCCATTTATGATCAAGACTGAAAGTCTGTTTTCATTTATTTTGTGTCAAGATAATATAAGAGTATAATCATAATCGTGTGTTTGTTTGAAAATCCTGGAATTGATGAAGGTTTCCATCCTTAACTTAAGACACAAGTGGTATTAAGCTCATAACAAGTATGTGTTATGCTACTTGTACCATGGAGGCTAGATGGCTACTTGCTTTTAAGGCATCAAAAAAGAGCTTGCATAGCAATTGAGCGTGAGGCGTATTTTATATAGTCTTTTTATTTTCATATAGGAAAACCCTGTAGTCAGTATACATACTTTTCATTAATAAAAACTGTTATTTAATAGAATCATTTGTTGTTGAGTTCTCTGTGGCAACGCACCAACATATAGTTTTCGTCACGAAAAGGACACTGCTACGCCCCCGAGGTAAGATCCAGCGTTCCTCATCTCAGGGTAGAGAAGTGCTGTAGGGACCTCCTCCCTGGACGAACAGCTGGTTCAGGCCCAGTACAGGCCTTTTTACAGTCTTCCTCTAGTCTGAGACTTCCAGGGACAGGCTGTGAGTCATTGTGTGTTGCAGGAAACTCATAGGATCATCATCGTGGGTAGAATTTGTTGTTTGGTATCGTGTTTCATAGCAGTCATTGAACCGTTGCAGTGACATAATGGTCGACAGACTGACATTGCCGTCGCTGTGCTAATACATGGATTTAAAAACTAAAATCGATACAGCAGAGCCAGAGATTTCATCTTTTTTATTCCACCTATTTTCCACCCTTTTCCAAATAGTTGTCGACCTCTGGTCAAAAGCTGTCGTTCTGCTTTCTCTCCCTCTCTCCCCTTGTTCTACGCTCCCTCTTTGTCTTCGTCACATATGTCCTCCTTCATTTTTCTCTCTTCGCTCCACTGTCTCTTCTCCCTTGTCTTCCATCTTTCCCCACATTCTACAGTTCTCTTTCTCTCTTCTCCTCATTCTACTTTCTCCACCTCTGTTCCTGTTTCTCTCCTCTCCCCTTGCTCACCTGTGCCTTTGTGCTTCTCTGACTGCTCTCCTCCGTCCTCAGGTCTTGGCTTGCAGCTGAGTCATGGTGACTCTGTGTCGGGCTCTGAACGCTCACCCTCTATCTTCCCCGAGCACATTCATCCCCTGTCCTCCAGTGAGCAACCCAAACATCTCATGCAGCAGCCCAGCTCAGGCCTCTTCGCGCACCATCATCTCTCCGACCAGCTCGTCCCAGACGCCTCCTTAAAGGATGGCGTGCCTCGACCTTCGGACACAGACTTTGAGGTTCTTCGTCAGGCCATCTCACAGCTGCGGGCTGAGCGTCAGGCTCAGCTGCAGCAGCAGCAGCGGCAGCTGGACTGCCCGGAAGAGTTAAGTGTCAACCCCCAGGAAAGCCTCCTTTCCAATTCTGTTAAAAGAGGTAGCGGTCACACCACTCCTCCTGTTAGTCAAGGAGGTCACATAGAGTCAACCCAGCTCACTCCAGGCAGGAAGGCTGTGGCAGACACTCTGGATTTAATTCATTCAACACTGCAACCGGGGGAGCAGAGGAGGCAGGACAGAGTGGAGCCTCCCACAGAAGGACAGAGGAGGGGAATAAGTCTGGGAGGAGAAGGAGTTGGATTGTTGGGAGGAAATTCGGCTCCCACGATCAGTGACGCTTCTAACTCTTCATCCAATGATAACACAGCTACAGTGACGAGACCAAATGATCAGACGCACCCAACCAGCGCAGAGAGAGAACAAGCAGATCAACAAGGTGAACCAGCATTTTCCAAAGCAACTAAACATGGTGCAGCCGCCTCCAGTACCTTCTCCTGTCCTGTAGAGGACGACAGATCAAGGTTCGTACATATACTTTTGATTACTACTCATTGTCTCTTGTTTTTAAGGGATGATTAATTCCTGATGTACTTCCTGCAGTTTGTCTTTGTTGCTGCTGAACTTCTTCATGTTTTCTCTCTGTAGAGACGCACACTCAGGCCAGGAGCGGCCAATAAGAGCAGAGGGAGCACTCACAAGAAACAGCAATGACTCTGAGGTAACCAGGACCCCAAATACTGCTCTACCCCAACTACAACAGATCCAGCTGCACCAACAGCAGCTGCAACCGACTTCGTTGCACCCACAACCACCAGCTCACATCCGGCAGCAGCAGTGGAGCATGGGCCTCCTGCAGCCTCACATCCTGCCTCAAATCCACAGCCAGCATTTCTCTGCAGGTCCAACGCTGAGGCCCCTGTCTGCCCTGGGGAGGGCCCCGAGCCTCCTAGGGCCCTCACCTACCTGGCGCGGGGGCCTGGTCTGGGGCTTCCCTCAGGCTCCCCCTCGTCCTGCACTGCTGGGAGTTTACCACAACCCTGCAGCTCAGGGCAACAGCAGGTACAGAGGGGGGCAAAGGGGAGGCTTTAATGGGATGTAGTTTAGTCACCAGCTGATGGGCCCAGGTTACCTGCTTCTGTAACCTCGGCCACCCGCTGCAGCTCATGAAGCTCGTATAACTTATAAAAATACTGTAAAGGACTAAGATGGACAGACTGTCTTACATGTCTTCCAGTGGACTCTCTTTCTGTCATGTAAAAAGTACTTTTTGTTCTGAATGTTTGGTTTGTTAGTCTTGGAGCTGTTTGTGTTTAGATGTATTTAGTAAGTGACTCTAACAGACTAGTTTTAACTTAAAAAGCATTTGTGTTTTTTTACATCAGAGATTTTTTGTATTAAACTTGCGTGCATGAACCAGAGTTTGCTTCCATGTTCTCTTCACTGTTTATCACACGAATGTGACGAGATAATTGTGCAGGCTGTGGAGTTTAGAAGTCTCCGTGACATGAGACAGGTCTGAGTGGTTTTGAATCTCTATAGTCTTGAGGTTTATCTTCATTTCATCATTTACTAAAATGTAAAAATACACTGAGCTTCTGAAGTCCCGAAAGATTTGTTTTCCTGTCTACACAAGATAAACATTTGGTGCAAAAAGAAGATAGAAATGTAATGGATTTCATTAATCTACATTCTTTATTTGCAATAAATAAAAAATCCTCCTACAATAAAACCAAGAACCAAACTACACAGCACAGATGCTTAAACTGTCTCATGAAAGCTCCTTGACCAGCAGGAAGCTGAAGAGATTAGAAAATAAAAACCGACGACTTTCATTAAAGGTTGAAATAAGTTGATTCTGCAGGAATCAGATTCCAGAGCAGGAGTAAAAGCTCCACTCTGCAGAGACTCAGAAAAGGTCAAAGTTGAAAACCTTTCTGGTACGATGTCATTCTTATGCTAAAATGCATTGAAACAAGTTTTTTGTGAAGTGAACTTTGAAGTGAACATCCGAAAACACAGTCCAGTTTTTAGCGTGGGACACCACTTGTCACCTGAAGCATTCTGGGAGTTTTCTTCCTTCTCTCTGTCGTCTGCTTTTGGACGGCCAGGTGACCACTAACCCTCGATCCCCAGAGGAATCGTTCAAACTTAGGGGTACGGCTGAGTGAAGGCTGAGTGAAGGAGTCGTGATTTGGCCAAAGCAGCCAGCTCTGAAGAGAAGTTCTCAGGGGTCAGAGGTCACTTGTGATGCATTGCCGAGGGTGACCTGAGCTCGTTGTTGTGGTGCTTCAGTAGAGGGTTCAGGTCTGACTCCAGTTCTCTCTGCTTCAGTAATAAACCCTGTTAACACACACACACACACACACGTTTCTTTGTACTACTGATGACAAATTAGATTCTTAGTTGATAATCAGCTGAACTGACAATCAATCCTCTGTTATTCGCTGACAGTTTTTGAAATACAGTTTTAACATTTTGGCTGCTCCTCACTTCCTGACACAGGGTCAATGGGCTGTTTGAGGATTAACACTTTGTTTTAAGCTTCAGTGTGTGTGTGTGTGTGTGTGTGTGTGTGTGTTATTTACCTGCCGCAGCTGAGCCAGGCCTCTCAGGATCTCCTGCTGTCGAGGTGTGTGGGAGTGGTCTCGATGTGGGGGGGCAGGAGGTGACACTGAGCTATGAGGAAAAACGTCTGACGAGGAGAAAATTAAAAGTTTATTACATTTATTCACTGCAACAATCAGTCATCAGGTGTTTCCTCTGTGTTCAGTCTGAGGTTAGAGGCTGTTGTTAACTGTGACATTTGTCTGAAGTGAAAGTTGAGACGGTTTAGAAGAAAGAAAATGTCCGTGTACATCTTTTAATGAAGGACAGATTTGAAAGTCTTGTTTAACCTGTGTGTGGTGGGGGGGTTTCAGGAGGCTCCAGTGGGTCCAGAGTGATTTCATCAGTTCGGATATAAGGGATAAAGTCCAGAACTGGAGGAGGAGGAGGAGGAGGAGGAGGAGGAGGAGGGGGGTTGGAGGCTTGCTGACACTGCACTCTGCGTCTGACAGCAGGGACGGGGGGAGAGCGCCCCCTGGAGGAGATGAAAACAGAGGATTCAGGTCACTTCACTTTTTTTATTTCAAAATTAGTTACTTCATGACTTGCTACAGGTAAGTGCCAACATTTCTATTTGACTTTCCAATGCTCTTGTATTAAATGTGTTGACTGAATTTGACTCTTCATGTTTTGTGGGTTCAGTGGTTTAGCTTAAAGAAAACTGCACTCAGAGTTCTTTTACCTTTCATTGTTGAGGGCTGCAGAGATGCTCTGTCCTCCCACCTGAAACAGCAAGAGTTATCATCACACAAAGAGAAAACACACAAGTGTATACATTTTAGGCAGAATCCAACATCCACAGTCTGAACAAAGTGTCGTATCCTACCTTACTGTGAGGGGCAGTTCTGGTCTGTGTGTTGGAGCAGAGACGAGGATCCT
Organism: Paralichthys olivaceus; assembly: GCF_024713975.1. Classification (NCBI taxonomy): domain Eukaryota; kingdom Metazoa; phylum Chordata; class Actinopteri; order Pleuronectiformes; family Paralichthyidae; genus Paralichthys; species Paralichthys olivaceus. Next base: position 4,152,899 of record NC_091094.1, read on the forward strand.
GGTGTGGAGGAGGAGGAGGCTCCGTCCTGGACAGACATTGTCTCTCCTGCAGTGCGAGGAGCTCGGTCTGTCTCTTCAGTCGACTCTCCTGTCTGTTCTTCTGCAGAGCAGCTGGGTAACGCTCCGAGGCAGGAACGAACCGTCGGCTGGGTCTACAGGAGCGATATGGAGGTTGTGGGAGAGAGTTGAGATTTCTAAAGCCCCTTTTCTGCTGGTCAAAGAAACATCAACACCTACTAACAACTGGCTTTTTTCTGGGAACTGATATAATCCACATTCACTCCCGGGTCAAATGACTTTGCGGGCAGACACAGATCGGAAGTGATTGAAACATGACAAGACGAAGGCACTAATTCCATTTTCTTGTGGAAATTTAAACTTGAGAGCAATAAGAAACTTGTTTTCCAATTGGCTTCTAAAATAAAAAATAATCCTGACACACAAGACAAACAACACTTCATCAGATATCTTAATAAGTAGCTTGAACAAACATCCAGGGGCTAAAAGGAATTTATTTACTATCATGACAAAGAAGAGCTTCCGTTTGACAAACTGGAACTTGAGAAATGACCATAACGATTCGTCGTTTATCAAAACCGCTTCAGCTCTAGTGAGATGTGTGTTTCTACCTCTGTGTGTTCCACTCTGGCCTCCTCTTGTCTGTCTTACTCCTCTCTGTCCGGGCAAACGCTTCATATGGGTCTCCTCCTCCTCCCCCTCCTCCTCCTGGCAGACAAATATTCTCCTTGCCTGTTCTCACTGCCGGGTTCTTGCTGTTTGGAGGAGGAGCAGCAGACAGAAAGGGAGGTGGCTGGTACTGTGCAGAGACGTCAGGAGTCTGAACCTCTGCTGTGAGCGAGAGAGAGGGAACTGCCTCTGCAAGAAAACGAGAAGAGAAAACAAACAAGACTTCAAGCAGCAGTATTACTACATCCTACAGCAGTATTAGTATTATTACTGCACTAGTAATAGTTACCTGTCTGTACAGCAGTGTCTTTGTATAGGGGGACTGAACTGCTAACATCCTCCTTCAAATGCTCAGCCCGTGTGGCGACTGCTGAACAAACACACACACACAAATCATAGAATGCTCCCCTGACATAATTTGCGCACACTGAAGTTTAAGGCTGCTACACAACCAGGCCGGACAAGAGGAACGATGAAATACCATGACTGACAGGTCTGAATCACTTTCATAGTTTTCCCAGGGAATAATGATGTTGATGAAAAAGGCACATTTGGTTCAGCTTGATAGAATTGTGGTGGAACGTGTCCCACTGAGTTCTGTTTATAGTTATATCACAGTCAGCTTTACTCACCACTGGGTTTTAATGTCTCCTGCAGTCTTTCCTCACTGTGGCCTTCCTTTGGATTTCCCGTCTGTTGACTTGACTGCACCTGTGCACACACACACATGCACACAAACGATGCGGTTTCATTTTTTCTGCCCTCCTCAGAAAACAGCTCCATGGCAGGGTTAATAAACATGCACTGTATTTGTTGCTCCCTGACCTTCTGCCTCTCCCGCAGTGTGTCCAGCTCGTACTGTCTCTGCAGCCTCTCCCTCTCCAGCATCAGCCTCCTCGCCTCCATTTCTTCCTCCTCTCTCCTTTTGGCCTCCTCTCGCTCCCTCTGCTGCCGGTGCTCCTCCATCTGGGCTTCGATCGCTCTCTGGGGGGGGGCGATACAGGAGATGATAAAATATTTAGAAAAGCTAAGTGATAAAACTGTGTTTATACTGTTTCTCTTGCCCCTCTGTTATTCCTCCACCTCCTCCTCCTCTTACCTGCTGCTCCAGCTGTTTGAGCCTCCTCCGCTCTCTTTCCTCTATCTGGGTGGGGTCCAGCAGGGCAGTCATGGTCCTCTGATAGCTGGATGGAACAAAGAAAACTGAATATTTACTTATATACACAAAGAGTTCTGAAACCACAAGTCAAATATGTACATGAATGTCAGAATATTCGTATTTTAGCATGTCTGATGAGGTTGGGGTCAAGTGACTGTCTTTTGGAGTTTGAGGTCATTGCCCTGTTGCGGTTTCACTTTCAGTCATGAACTCTTCTCTTGCTGCCATAAATCTCAAACATGAATTTGATCCTACCTGGTTCTGCTCTGGTATCCGTTGGTCGTATCCACTCTGGCTCCTGCCACACTCTCTGCTCCACAGCTGCTCGTGGCCTCCCAGACCAGGGACAGGCTGGAGGAGGGCTCCCACTCCCCTCGCTCAGACCCACTGGATGGGGCTGGAGGTGGAGCTGATGGAGCTGCAGTGTAAACAGGAGGCCTCTGCTGCAGAGAGTCAAAGTGTTTGGTCCAGAGCTCATGGTCCTCTGTCTACAGAGACATTAACAAAAACATATAGCCAGAATTAGAACAACCAGACTCTACTGTCTCTGGTATATCGTTATTGTCTCTACTGCACCTGGTTCCAGAGAAGTTTCTCTCGTCTCTTGCGTTCAGTCGTCTCCTCTCTCTGACGGTTCAGCTCCTCCAGCCACCGTCTCCTCTCCTCCTCCCTCCTCTCAACACTCAACACTTCGGCCGTCGGTGTGACCTCCTGAGGTGACAACACAGGTCAAACAATAATATCAGGATTTTTAAAAATGTCTTGTTGAGGAAAAAAATGTTTGAAGAGATAATCTGACATTTAACATTTAACATCACAACTTTCTGTAACGTTTAAATGATGCACAGCTGAAGTGTTCTGATATGGTGCTCGGCGAGAACACATATTTACCCCCAGTTTGAGGCAGGATCTGATGGCTGCAGGCTGCTCTCTGGGGCTGATAGAGCTCTGAACTGATAACACACTCTCTGCGTCCTCCTCAACCTGGAACACACACAAATGTTTTGAAATATTTTATGAAAACAAAATATGTGTCCAAGCACGGCATACACTGTGTTTTCTGGTTGATTTCATCATTGTTATTGAAGTACATCCTTTACTTACTCACAATATAAATAAATATTTAAAGTCCTGCATTTGAAACCTTGCTCCACTAAAAGTTAAAAGTATTAGCAACACTATGAAAACTGAAAAAAACTTTTATTTGTTAATTGACAGCATGAAAATAAATAATAAAAAATGAGCACATCATTAATTAATACTAACCAGTTCTAACCTGCTCTTAAAAGTGACTTTAATAAACACAATTCAACCAACTCTCATGGGAAAACCTTTTCTGACATTTAGCCTGAACACAGTGAGATGAGTACAGTAGATGGAGATAAAACTATGAAGTTATCACATTTCAGTACGAGGAACCCTCTGCTGTCAGTCGTATTCTGTTCTCGGGCGTAAACAGAGCTGCAGTCATCTCGTTTCCACAGAAATGAAAACAACCAACAGAGAGAAACTCCACAGATCAAAAGGTGATTATGTGAATATAATGTGTACCTGGATTCCCCCAGGAGCCGAACGCTGCTGCTGCTGTTTCAATTCCACCTGCTCGTCTAACAAACACACAGACATAACAAAACTAATTTCAGATGTGGCATCGTTTTCATTGGGTTTACGTCCCATCCACTAACATGGGACAGGCAGCCAGCCATGGTGGTTTGGCTTCACTTTTGTGCAACTGTCATATTGTTCCTCTTTATATACAGTCTTTGATTAAAGCCAATATAAATATATATGGCTTGACTTTAGCTTGTGTTGTGTATTTGTACCAAGTTCTCTCCTCCACTGAGCCTTCTTGGCCTCGATGACAGATCTGCTGTCTGACGGTCGCTCCTCCATCCAGCTGAACAAATGTCCAGCAGACATCCTGAAAAACAGCGGGAACACTGTGCGTTTCACCACCATTGTAGAAATACAGATTTCTGAAAACACATCGGCACACAGCAGAAATCCACAATGACCCTTTCTGTTGTACTTTTTTTTTTTTTAAATCCTTGAAACCAAAAGACCACTGGTTTCTGTGTCTTCATCAAGTATTGACACTATTTTAATAATTGATTCCTAATTGGGCTCCTCACCTTTTGTCTTTATCCTGAGAGGTTCCAGTCTTATCAGTTACACCTCCACCCCCTCCTCTGTCTTCCTCCTTTACCTCTCCTTCATTCACTGAGGTGCCAGATTGTGAGCCTGTTTCATTTCACAGTGAAGAAAAAAACATTAAGCTGAAACTAAATGAAAGTCTGGTGTCTGACATGAACAGGTATAAGTTATAAATGAATTCGTGGCTCGTCAGAAGTTAGCTGAATCAATAGATTTTTGTGGGCTATCCATCTACCCTGGGTTCTGTGGTCCTCTGGTGGTTGTTGGCTCTGGATGGTGTTGAGGATCTGCTGGAGTTGCTCACTGGTCAGAACCACCATGTTGTCCCTCAGTCCTGCTTCTCCACTGGCCGGCGCATCCTTTAGTCCCGCCTTTCCTCCAGCTCGCACCCCACTTTTCTGGGGCTTCCCTGTTTTCCCATTGGCTCTCAGGGATGTAACAGTGGAGCACTGTTTGTGTGTGTCTGACTTCACCTTCAACACACAAACACACAGTCAGAGTAGATTGTTGTACATTCAGGGGTTGTTTATTTGTCCAGCGCCGCTGAAAGACGATTCACAGAGTGATTCACAGGGGTATAGAATCATCTAGTGTCCATTTAAAGCTTTATAGACAAATAATGGGGTTTTAAATTTCATCCTTTGACAAACAGGAAGCCAGTGCAGTGATTTAAGGTGGTATTAGGCTGATACTGTAACTGGGGTTTCTTTAAAATAAAGACATGTAATGCAACATGAAACTTACCTTGCCAGCAGCTTTGATTCCGCCCTGGTTGAGATGTTCTTGCGTCTTAGATGATATTAACGTGGTGCTCCTCTCTCCAGTTGTGGAGGTGTTGGAGTTCAAGGAGGTGGCTGCTCCTGCTGCCTTGCTCCTGGCCTCTCTATATCTGCCTGCCTGCTGCTGGGCTGGACGCTCCTCTCCCTGCACCTCCTCCAAACAGGAGGGCTGTCTGGAGCTCAAGATTTTCGCCACTCTGGGCCTGAGCAGCTGCTTGCGGGACAGTGAATGAAAAACACTATTACAGAAGAGTCTTTTTTCAGGCATGTTTAGAGATCTGATATTAAGGAGTGTCTGCAATTTAGATTTTCAGATCCAAATAAAAATCTGGATCTAGTGAATTTACATGTGGTTTCATCAGGGGACAGTTGGGCCTCGGTGGCAGTAAACACTCTAGTTTCTGTAGTTTTAAAAATGCAGGGATGAAACAAAGAGACATTCTTATTAAAAGCTAATGCGGAAATGTAATGACCAGGTTATAAAGAAAAGTCCTACCTTATTTGGATTCTTTTCAGCACCTGCAGTGGAAGAAAATAACTATTAAGAGTTGTCTGTCGGTCTAAAATTCAAACAGATAAATAAACATTCATGCCAAAAAAAAATTTTTAAAGTCAAGAGCCAAAGAATTTAGCTTTGTTTTAAATTATATCATTAGATTGACACACATAGATTTAAATATTCCCAGCAAAAGCTTAGAAAAGCTGACATGTCTCACCATGACTAAGTAAAATCAACCTGGGTTTCCCATTTTCCAGTTCAAACAGCAGGCCATCTCTGTTCCAAACCAAGGACAACAAGAAATGTCAAAGCAAATCCACAGAAATACACTGACAGGAGCAGACAAGCAGAAATTAAACTGAACATATCGTAATCTGGTTTTTATCTCTTGAAAACGACTGAATGGATTTTGAATTTTGATAATTATTATAGATACTGACTGATATCTATGTGTGGCTATATCTCCAGGTTCCACTGTAAATAATTACTGGCATGTCTTGTCGATGAAGGGTTCTATTCAGATTTCAGTCTTAACGTCACGCGATATTAAAGACAGTAGATTTCTTTATCTGCAGGAACTCCTGATCCTTTGACATTTACATGTAATGATCATTTCTCTGCGACGACGAACGAAAACAAGCAAACAACGACTCCACTGGAGCTTCGACACGTTGTTTTTATTATAAAGCCCCATGAACATTTTGTAAACAGCTCTGTTTGCAAACTGCAACACAACCCCAACAGTATGTCACTGCGACACATTCGGCCAGTGTGTTAGCTTAGCTTGCTATTTTATATCCTGTATTAATGGGGGAAAAACAGACTCACCCGAGATTCATGGCGACGGAAAATATTCTCCGACGCGTCGGCAGATTTTCCGACAACCGTAAACAAGCGGGAGCATGCGGTGAATGAAGGGTTCAGAGTTGAACCGAAGCGGGTTCGAGCAGCTCGTGAATCCACCGCACCGCTGCAGACAGGACACTTCCGGGTTCTTACATTGTGTACGTTGGTTGCTGAGAACGACCAAGAACGGCTTCGCCGATTGGTCAATTCAATTCCCTTCAAAAAAGTCCAACAGCCAATCAGAGGCAAGTATTTGGATGCCCTCATTAGGTGATGTTGCATTTACGTTGACTGGGAATTTATTCAAAGAAACAACCGATGAGTCCAATTGTGACGATAAAACGAATTAAAGTTATTACTTACGTCATTTAATGATAATGCTAATACTTCTTCTATTACTTCTCGAACTATCGCTGCAGCGGACGTTGTTTGTGAAATTGAAGCTCCTCAAATTTAATATCCAATTATAGAGCTTTTTTTTAAACTAGCTGGCATTTATCTACTCACACCACCTCTTTTAAATCCATTTGTTTTATAGATGTGCTTTCTAATAGTTCTGCTTTTAACTTCTGTTCTAATCGGTTTATTGTGTTTTATTTTAGCTTTCCACACCTGTAACATTTGTTTTCATGTTTGTCGTTCATTCTGTGTGATCTTCTATTTGCTTTTTAACTGTTTCCTGTTGTTCGCCTTCAATTTTTCATTTTCAACTTGTACAGTACATTGTAACTGTGTTTTGAACGGTTCTGTGTAAATAAAGTTTATTATGGTTTATCATTAACAGTGTATGAGCTTCTAAAGAGGCCTTGACATTGACATACAGGCAATTATCCATATCAGAAAAGACCATACATTTGCAATGGGGGAAATTGGGACACATGAGAACAATGAAAAACAATAAATACATAAACAACAACAACAACAACAACAACGCTCGGCTGTAGTGTGGCCGGTCTGGCAGCCCCCCCCCCCTCCCTAAGTCATTACTTTATTATTTGGGTAGTCCGACAATATCAGTCTCATGAAGAACTTGTGGCAAAAAGCTTTTTATCCCTCATCAAAGACAGCAGAAGAATCTCATTCTGGTTCCGTGTAATTATGAGCTACTCTGTCATAATAATCAGATAATACGTGAATATGTATGGATCTAAATTTTGCACATCAGAGTTTACTGTAGGGACAAACCCTATGCCAAGGGTCTGATGTGAGACCCCCCAGCCACAGGAGGAGGAAGAAAGTCAAAGTCAAACTCAGCTTTATTGTCAATTTCTTCACATATACCAGACATACAGAGGAATTGAAATTGCGTTCCTAACTATCCCACGGTGAAGACAAGACATTTCCTAACAAAAGTAACAGTAAAGTGCACAGGCACAACAAATTTTAGTGCAAATGTATGAGGTAGCAGCAAAGTTTTATAATATAATATAACATGGTGATGTACAATGAGTTGTGATGTGTGCAAACACAGTCCGTAGGAGCAGCAGTTTTTATTCTGTGTGATATAAGTGTGCAAATGGCAATGGTAGTGAAGAAGGCGTCAACAGGTGTAAATATAATGTCATTAAGTGTGGTCCAATGATAGAGTTGTGTGATAAAGTGTGTAATTTGTGTAGATATTGGTCTCCAGCCCCAGGAGGAAGAAGCTGGACCCGGCTGTAGCCTCTAGGTGGCGCCAGGGGGCCTCGGTGCTGCACACGAAGCGTACGATCCAAACGGGCTGCGTTAGCTTCGCTGTCATGACGTTGGGATGTTTTTTTTCCTCCTCTCCACCGTCAACGAGACACCGAACACCGACATCCACGAAGCCCGTCGCTCCCTGAACCACATCCAGCGTGAGGTCGGCTCCGCGTCCCGCCTGGTCCTGGAGGTACGTGTTTTAACGGCGGGCGGCTCGGTGCTGCTCACCGGGGACACTGCGCAGCGTCAAACCGCGGCGTTAGCCCGTTAGCTCGGGTTAGCATGCTCGGCTACTTTGACGGCGGAAAGAGTCGAGGTAACGCCGGCGTTTCTCTCTCCCCCACCCCCCCTACTCCTACCACCCCCCGGTGTCCGGGGGCCACAGAGCTGGAATAGAGGAACAGCCGTGGGTTTAAAAGTAAAACGACGGGACACGATGTTTCGACGTTTTCTTTTAATTTGAGTCCCGGTGTAAGATGAGTGTAGCTGACCAAGCTAGCTAGCGTGTTGTCAGGCTAAGGTCAAGAAGCTGGCCAGTCTGACGGCTAACGCTAACAAACATGGTTTCCTGCCAGCGGGTCTGTAAACGTGTTGTGTGACAGCTCGTCTCGTAACTTCACCGTGACTGGCTGACATCGACGCAGTCTGACGGGTCCAGCCCGGAGCCTGGAGCGGTGTCGTGTTCGGCATTCAGCGGTAGGTCCCTAAAAGTTTGATTAGCTCGAAGCTAGCTGGTTGTGATAATAACTGATATAACCGTGACGTGTTGTCATCAGTTATTAGCTTGTTGTTTACTGACATGAGGATATTCGGTAGCTTTAGCTTCGGCTGCACTGACGATGGTGACCATGCTGCCGCTTGTGTGTTTCTCTGTTGTCTTCACTACTGATGCAGGTGTGTGTTGTCCTGCAGCTCCACTTTGACCATAACACCAGTATGTAAATACCATCTTCACAATCTAACAGTGATGTGTGTCACAGTGGGAGTGAGTGGTGGGTTTAACAAGGGTGTGATGGTGTTTTTTTTTTTTTTTTGCCCCTGTGCATTACCAGGCACCTTGCAGAAAACTACCAGTCCACCCACCCCAGTTAGCTGAGTTCACCTGGGATAAGTCTCACATAGCCAGACATGCTACCCCCACTGATTATGACTCTATGACAGCATTGCAAACATATGAGAAGAAAGAAAAAGGTCACTTCTCCTCCGTGTGCCTGGTTTCTGTCACCATCACTTACTGTAATGTCATGGGCGTGTGTCCAGGTCTCTGTTCTCAATAGTCAGGGAATTGTAAACAACTGCACATCTCCATAGAATATATTTTGATTAATGTCAGTATGATAGCTACAGAATCATTACAAAACATTTTAGCCCTTCTGTTGTGGTGTAATGATTTGGCCTAATATTGATCTGTATGGATCTAAATATTGCAGGTCAGGGTTTGTGTAGATATTGGTATGTAGGGACCAAGCTGTGCCCAGGGTCTAATGTGAGTGTTTCAAACAAGGATTCAGCTTGAGTTCTTCATCCCCGTCAGCAACAGAAACTCTGACGTTTGTGTGTGAAAGCCTACGCAAGCACAAAGTATTGGCCCGCATGTTTTGAGACATCATTTCAGCGGTGCTCACTGTATACCTGTATTTTTTTTCTTTTATGGAAAGTTACTGACACCATCAGTGTCTGAGCTGTCACTAGATGGGGTGTTGACCACTGAGTAAAAAACATCCCTGACAAGAATATGGAGGCGGTTTGTCAGAAACCGAAAGTGCACTATGTGAGTGTTGTGGAGATTGTTGACAATGGCAGACGCTTAGACTCCCCTTGTCGTCTCCTGGTGCTGAGTTTAGTACCAGTACAAGTGCCAGAGGACGTCTTTGTCCCAACGCTACATTTCAGGGATGATCTCTTGAAATGTTCGATATGGTTTGTGTCCTTTTTCTCTTGTACTGTTGCGTTCTCTTGTAGAGAATGTACACAAACCTCCGCCTGGCTTTGTGTTTGTGGCTTTGAAATCAGCGTCGACTGTCATCACACAATAATAATGTGACAAAACCTCTGTTGGCTCTCTGAGATATATATGTATATATAGAGAGAGATATTTATATATATATATATATATATATGTTTTTATAAAATGTTGCTTTTAGTCTTTAGTTTGATCATTTGGTCCTCTGCTTATTCCATTGTTTGCAGAGCAAGGACGAAGGAAAAGATTTGCATGAGCTTTTGGTATGAATGGATGAGGTTAGACTATTTGTAAGGATTTCTCAGTTTGTTGATTACTTTCAGGCCCAACTTTGACTTTTTCGTCCCAAAAAATATGGTAAAAGCTTCAGGATCCCAACATGGCCTCAAAGATATTCCCACATTTATAGTCAGGACTTTATGACAAGCTGTTCTCCATGCCTGGTATAAAACCCTGCTTCTGACAAATAGTAATTAGTTACCAGTAGCAGTAATAAATAGAATATACGGTTACTGTTATTCTGTCAGTGCTGATCTCAGGAACATGAAGGTGACTTGGTGAATAGAAAATCTGTATAGTAGAAGTGAGATGATAAAAATGAACACACAAATGAAAAGTGTTCCTACTGTGAAGGAATGACCCACAGTGATCAGCTTTCTGATCAGAAAGATTTATTCACGCTCACAGCAACACGGACCTTTCTGCAGTTTCTCCACAGGTGTTACTCAGTTTGGGGGCTGTATCCTTCGGAAGCTTTTGTTTCACGCCACAGCAGTGTGATTACTTTACGGTTCCTGAGGCTGTTTGTAGTCGTAAACGGGACAGCAGTATATTGAGTTGCGCTCAACTATTTTGACGATCAAGTTTTTATTTCAGACATTTTTCCAGTCAGTTTTTATTTGTCTTTGAACAGACATTTGAGCATTTATCATCATTGCCTCCACCAAGGAGGTTACATTTTCTCTCCTGTGCGTTTGTGTGATGGGTGTTTTTTATTTGTTTGTTTGCTAGATTACACAAAAACAATGAGGCTCTGGCGTGGATCCAGATCAGGGTTCAGGGTTTCTCACTTTCTTTAACACTGCAAGAAGTTTCAGTTTACCAAGAGAATAATTCATGAATCTTGATGGAAAATCTTGAATGTTCTCTACTAATTGCTAGTTTTTGTTGATTTTATAAATAAAAGATGAATTAATTGAGGAATACTCTGCAGATTAGTTGATATTGAAAATAATTATTAAATGATATGGGGGAAAATCCTAATAAACTTCTTATACCAATCCAATGGCTTGGACCAAAAAACTTCAAACTCTACATATGCCCATTGACGTGATGTGAAAGCGTTATCAGCTGACTAACGTGTTGTGAGTTCTGGTTGCTGTGGAAACTCCAGAGTTTTAGGGCTGTGGTGAGAGAGGAGCCCAGATGGTAGACATGTGTGGTGCTGGTGATTGTTTTGACTGAACCTAACTGAAGTCTCACCCTGATTGTTGATAGGACAAATTGTTCTCCCCTTTGTGTGTGTCACTGTGCAGCTGTTGAGTTCTGTCTGGGCACCCTGGCAGCATCTGTGTGTGTGTGAGTGTTTTAGCGTGTTTTTCCCCTGTCGTCGTTTGTGATTCTTGGGACGGACAGATGTGTTTGGGGTTCATCTCCCACAGAGCTGCATCTGCTTTATGCAGAGAGAGAGCTGGATCTCTTTCGTCACTTCCTCCCCTGCTTCCTCGTCTTGATCTTTAACTCATACTTTCCTAGATAGCTATTTTCCTCCTCTGTCCCTTACTTATCGCCGCTGTAGAGCTGCAATTATTAGTCAATAACTCAAATTGAGATTAATACGTAATCAAGTAAAAATACCTCAAATATGTGGATTCAAATGTGAAGATTTGATGAGTTTTATATTGTAAACTGAATATTTTTGAATGTTTATTATCTTTCTAGCTCTGGGAAATTAAGCTAATTTTTCACAAAAACAATTATATTTTCCCACTCCCTCCCTTCTCATCATTACCTCCTTCTTTCCTTCATTACCTCCTCTTTTTTTACACTTAAAGATGACTCTATTTTTCCCTCGGTGTCTCCTGGATCCTGCTTGAAACTTGTTATAATAGCACATGTCAGCAGCAGCAACCTCCAGCCCTTATTTAACACTGTTTAGCCTGGTTATGCTATGCTTCACTAATGCAGCCACTCAGCACGTAAACACCAGCTGCTGCGTTAAGACATAATGATGAGGGTGAAGATGTTCGGGATGAAGATGATGACGATGTCCTGGCCCTTGTCCTTGGTTGCGTATTGAATTTTGGAATTTATCTAGAACATTGAATTTGTGTGACTGGAACAGCTTCAGGCTTGGAAGAAAATCACCCAAAAAGTTTTTAAAATGTTGTTGCTGTACAGTGTGAGTCACTGATGGATGACATGAAAGCTCCCTAAAGTGAAGCCAAATCATCTTCTTTGACCCTGGTGCTGCCTGCCTGCAGTATAAGTCATAAACCCCACCACAGAAGTGGAAATGCAATGTTCATCTTTATTTGCAGACTATGGGAGTTTGCAATCTCCCTGTGTGCGCTTTTTGGTTTTCTTCAGGTACTCCAGCTTCCTCTTGTCCAAAGACATGCAGATTATATTGAATGGAGACTCTAGCTTGGTGTGAATGTGAATGTCTAGGGGTTTACCCCGCGTCTTGTCTAATGTCAGCTGGAATTGGCTCCAGTTGCCCAGCGACCCCCAAATGAGAGTAGATGATGAAAACAAAAATGAAATAAAATAATGATGATATTTGAATCCCTTTCTATTAAAATGCATCAGACCCGGTGGGTTGTGTCGGTCGTCATGCATGTGGATATGACCTCTGACAGATTATAATCTGATTAGCTCAGATGATTTTAATGCAGGTGGAACAGGTGTAAGCACTTTCAGTCAGCGCTCACACGGAAACATTTACTGTTTTTCTATCTGATAAACTAATGTTTCAGGAAGTGAGACTTAAAGCGAAGATTGAAATACACATTTTTTCTTTCTTAAAATGTAGTTCCTATTTTTTATTTATAAATTATATGCAGATTCATATAATGACAAAAAGTGGTCTGCAATATTTTTTTTGTCTTTATTGGGATGCTCTTAAAGAATGACTGCAAACAACGGGTGAAAAAGTTTACTTCAAAACTTTTTTATATTCATTATTTTACTGTGCTGTCGTGTTTGACAAAGCAGCCAGCAAACTAATCTATCTAGGATGATACTACAAGGCTGACGATGTCTCAAAAAAATCTGTGCTAACCCGTAAACTCAGATGCAACTTGCTGATAAACAAATCGCTTCTATTCTAATGTGTTGGGGAAGTCCTCGATTGGCTCTATCTCCTGACTTGAAGGACGGCAGAATTTCCTCACACAAACACGCAGATGATCAGTAAGTCAGAAATAGCACCTTAATCAGCATCGTAGAGCTGCAGTGAGCCCACAGCTTTGTCCCGGTGATGGATGATGATGTAAGCTATGTTCACACAGATCCTCTAAGCTGATTGGCTGGATGCTCAGGCCATTTATCGCACCTGGCAGAACACAGGGCGCTGATTAGAGATCTGTTTGTGGTGGGTTGTCTGTTAGTTTGTTTTTGAACGTGGACACGCCTCCAGACGGACGATGGGAAACTCAGCTTTGATTCAAAGCAAATTAATTAAGTTGTATCATCAGTTTTTGCACTGCAGTAGTTCTATTTTAACCTATTTATTCAACTTAACATCCACACACAGTTATAATGCATACGTGTACAAATGAAAACCTAGCAACAAGTAGTTCATTAACTGAAAATAAATCGGTCACGACTGTGGTAATACCATATATTTTGTTATAAAATGTGTGGTTTGTCTATTGTTTATAAAAAAACGCATCATGAAGGTATTACTTTGGGCTGTAGGAAAAACTTTTACATATTTTTTGTTTATTTCCTGACAGTCGACATTGAAAATAATTGCGGGTGTAGAAGCAACGTGACAGTAGACAGCCGTAATACAAAGGCTACAAAACAACCTGATTGACAGAAAGAAGAAAAAAACCAGCCGCCCTGACGTCAATGCAGACGTGCACACACGCCCTTAGAACTACGTTGGATTCCACTGCTTCGTTAGAATGTAGAATACAATATATGGGTTTTGAAACTGTGAGGGTTGAACAGCCAAATTTGATTACACAGCAAGAGAGCTGTATCATGAATTAACATAACGTGATTACATTACATCAGTATATATCAATAATCAATATGATTCTTTGAACATTGCCCGGTTGTAGGAGATAGAATGGTTGAAAGATAGGAGGTGATGAAAAGAGGGGGTGTTAGGTAAGAGGGATATGAGGAGTGGGATGAAGGAAACAAGAGGAGGAGGAGGAGGAGGAGGGAGAGACGAGTTGTCCTTGACTTTGCCCTCCACCAGCCTATTCCCAGCCTCTGCATCACACTGCATGGAGGGCGCTGCCTCTCAGAAACACACACCTGTTGTCTGTGTGCCAAGAGTCATCAACACGAGCTGCTCACAGGGACCAGACGTCCGCACTTACACGTGTCATCTACTAATTCATTTAACCCTCTTGTAATGTTGGGCGATATGAAAGTATTTATATAAAGATTTCTCCCTTTACAGTATTATACAAAAGCTTTGTCTCTGTTTTCTCAGTAAGAGTTCAGTTTGGGAAACGTGAAGTGCTCAGAATACAGACGGCTCAAATAGAACAAGTTTTAGTACTTGTAACGTTAAATTAGAGCATAATTTATCAATTGTCTGACGATTATGTTGCAGTTTTAAAAGTTTAACAAGTTTTCAAATGTCATTCTTCCCTTATATCACCTCAAATACAGGGTTTTGTACAAATTGGACATTTTGTGTTGAAGCATTATTTTTGTTTACTGAATGAATACATTTTCATTTTGCATGTGGTTCTGCTTCAGGTTGTTGAGACTTTAATCTGTTTTCACACTCACGTCATGGGGGCTTATCTTACCCCATTATGTAAATCAATCATTTATAAAAAACATTTAAAGTTTATGTAATATCCTGATGTCACAGAGACTCTGTGTTTGTTGTGTAGAGAAACGTAGGTCATGGCTCATCAAAGCGATTTCACTGATCTCAGAACATAACAGATGTGGCCTGATGTTTACTGTTTGCTGCTAACTTTAGAATTCATTGCTCATGGGAAACTCTGTTGCCTCTGTTTGTGTGTTTGTGTGTGTGTCGGATGTGTTGGATGTTGAATTTCCATCGTGGTTAAATATATGCAGCTTGCAGTGAGCAGTCGTGATGAGGGTCCAGTGTGAGTGTGTTGCTGTAGGAACAGTGTAGTTTTTTTTTACCTTGATGACACGTAGGAAGTTTTGAAGTCCAACGCTCGCAGCTTCTCACGTACTCAGCTCACTTTTCGGCTTATTTTTCTTTCATCTCTCCCCTGAAAGTCATGCAGACACAGTCTGTTGCTGACCTCAGTGATATAGTCACAATAAAAAAGCCTTCCTGTGGTGCACCGCTGCTATTACTAAATACTTGAAATTGATACTTGACAGTGAACAGAAGTAGACAGTGTTTTTGAAAGTGTTCATGACCAACATTTTATCATGGTTGTGAAAAACAAGATCATACTGTTAAAAACAAAGTCTTTTTTTACTGTCACCAAACAACACACAATGATCCATCCCTGTTCTTGTCCACTGGACCGTGGCAGAGTCAATGCTTCCCCTGCAGAACAGATTGCATTCAAATAACTAACTATTGCTACAACTGCTTATTATTTTAAATATTGATTTGTCTGTAAAATGTGAAAAATGCCCCTTGTAATCTCCCACAGCCTTGAGTGTTTTAAAATCAGAGTTGAGGCTCTTGTTTTATGTCGTAATACATAAAAAAATTTGATTCACTGTTTTTGAATTTAAGTTAAAGTCATGAACATCCCATCATAAATGACTGAAAGTAGTTGGTTACAGATTTTGAGTTGTCTAAAAAAAAAAAAACACAGGAAGGAAGTAAAACGTGCAACGACTAGATGTGTTGTTGAAGACAAGAACTAAATGAATAAAGGATCTGTCCAACACTACTGTCTGTGCTCTTCAGTCTTATTTATTAAAACGTGAGGCAATGAATCCTCTGTCAGTGCTTTAGGTCTCAGTCAGGTGTGGATGTGTCATCAAACTCCTTGTTGAAGTTAAAGGTTCATATTGAGCAGCTCAACTTGCAAATCAATTCATTGGAGGAAACTATATTTCCAGGATTCTCTGGCTTCTGATTATAAACCTACACCTGCTTTTAGTCTGTGTTTTAATCCACAATATCAGTCTCTGTATTTCTCCCCTGATCAACAGAGCTTGAACTAAACGTGTGAGCTTGCTCTCTTGAGTAAAACAGTGAAATACTATGTTTTGACAAATGTGTCTGAACTCTTATGTACAGAGGCTGTTGCTGTGTAACATCTTGATATCATTAGCAAACATCGTGAATCACTACAATCTTGACATTGACCAGATGATGCCTACACACACACACACACACACACACACACACACACACACACACACACACACACACACACACACACAAGCAGGCTGTGACATCATTAGTTGGCCTGCTTCTCTCCTCCAATCCTCTTCTTCTTCTTTGTTCCCTCATCTCCTCCTTGCTCCCTCTCCTCCTTCATGCCGTGTTGTCTTCTCTCGTCTTCAGGCCGTGATGAGTCATGAAGGGGCAGGAAATTATGACAAATTACATTAAAACAGGATGACAGGTGTATAAACTGTAGCGTATCTACTATGAGCCACCAGGACACAACCGGATGAATATAATTATGAGGTGTGTTGTTGTCTTTCTGTTACACCACTATTTAAAACCGTTCAAATAGCAGTAATCGATCTGCTTCTAGCAGCACCGAAAACGACCTTTTCATGCAGATCTTCCCTAATTTACATCATAAGGACGACTCTCAATGAGAGCAGCATAATAGAAAATTAAGATTATATAATTCCGGGAACCTTCAGTTGATTAAATGGGAAAATTAAAGCAGACCCATTTACCTCCAGTAAAAATCAACATGTTCACTACAATTAATTCATGAGCTCTTTTACAACTCCAGCAGTTTGATGTTGTAAAAAAAAAAAATCTGATGTCGTCCTCGATTGTATATTTTTTCAAGTGCTAATCTCTGTGTTTTATTTTTAGATGTGTTTCAGCAACAGATGAGCTTTGATTTCATCCTGTTTTTGTGTAAATGTGTTTCTGAATGCTCATTGAAAATTTTATCATGAATCACAGAATATCCTCAGGCAACCGGTGGTGTTTTAAATTTAAGAATTTAGTTTCACATCATCAGCAGGACTTTGAAGGAGAAGCAAGGAGTTCAAATAATTCCACAAGAGTGTGTGTGTGTGTGTGTCTCTGTGTGTGTGTCTCTGTGTGTGTGTCTCTGTGTGTGGTTGTGGTGTAAGGCGACAGACAACTTTTACTTTACTGTCAGTGGCCACATGTAACAATTTGTTCTTCCTCTCTCCACAGGAAGTGGTGACCTTGCCTAATTGACACACTGCTGCTTCTGCCCACCCCCCATCTCTGCCCCCCCCCACCCCCTGTCGGGATTGGGTGTCCGTGCTGCCGGCAGTGGATTGGAGCACTCTGATTGGAGGTTTTGCGAGGTGGTTTTTCGGTCTGGCGCCGCCTCCCCCCGGGGCCGGCGTGCGCTCCCAGCAGCCCGTGGTGCCCTGTGCCCCCCCTTCCCCGTCACTACACAACAGAGCCCATGCCCAGGGTAAGGCCAGAACCCTCCTGATGTATGACACTGGTGAACATCTGCAGTTTGTCAGCTTAAGGTCAAAGAATTACATCCACTTTTAAATCGGGGGGTTTTCAGTGTTTCCCTTGTCAGCACCAAAACAAAAAGGAGTTGTGAAGATGAAGCTACTACAACACTTGAGAGGAACATTATTTCCTTTGGCAATTTGAACCAAATAAATAAATTAGGGGGATAAATCCCAGTACATTGACACTAACACCAAACATTTTAAATGACACCCAGTATGAGCCCTGAGCAGAACTCTGCACCTCCTTGTTAAATCCTTCCTCTTCTCTGCAGGAGGAGGCGCAGTGCGTCCACCAGGAGCCATGTGCCTCCCTCACACCAACAACATGGACAACAAGCTACAGGGTGCGGGACAGGGGGGAGGGGCTTCACTTCGACTACGAGCAGGTGGCGTTCCACTGGAGCCCTTCATACACCAGGTGAGAGAATTTTGTGTGTTTAAGAAAAAGTTGTAATAAAGAGAGAGCTCCATGTTGACGTCATCATCATTTTTACTTTTGTGTGTGTGCAGGTGGGGGGTCACACCAGTATGATGCGTTATGATGACCACACAGTGTGTAAACCTCTGATCAGCAGAGAGCAGCGATTCTACGAGTCTTTGCCTCCAGAGATGAAGGAGTTCACTCCTGAGTATAAAGGTCAGCACAAACCTTGTTGTTGTTTACTATCACATCGCTTCTAACGCGTGACAGACACAAAATTAAAAAAACTAACATCTCACAGTGTCAACAACTGTCTTGTTGTAGCCAAGTCTCCACAGCCACAACACAAGTTTACAGATGAGTTCACTGTAAAACAGCCAGCAGTCTCACACATGGATTCTGGTTTACGTCTACTTCAGTTATGTCTTTAGAAGATACAGACTAATTCAAAGAGTCATGGATATAAAACTATCCCATCTTTATTTGATTTTGTTTTTATTTCAAATATCAATCATTGTTGGATCTATTTGAATAGAAGTGACTCATGTACAGGCTCTCACTGCTGGACCTAATCATTTGGACAGAAATGTTAAAAAAATACTAACCACACTAGTCGTGTGTAAGAGTCCCTCAGCTTTTCTCCAATGCACTCACTTCGTCGAGGTTTGCAAAGATGCCACTTCTCTATTGTGATGACATTTGAATCAGACATTTTGTGATATAATAGTTGATTCACATTTTTAGCTTCGCCTTAGGTTTTGATCTCATGTTGCTTTCAGGGGACCTCAGTCCTCCTCCGGCTGCCCTGCTATTCAAACAAGTCTCTAAATACCAGACAGACAGAAGAGAGGGAAGGAAGTACGGATGTTTAATGGAATTAAAGTGGTAGAGCTGTTCTGCTCTTCATCACCAGGCACATACTGTAGCTGGTTCTACTTACTTTTGTTGTAGTAACAGACCCAAACACACTTTGATAGTCAGTGTACACAC
Source organism: Paralichthys olivaceus (assembly GCF_024713975.1). NCBI lineage: Eukaryota > Metazoa > Chordata > Actinopteri > Pleuronectiformes > Paralichthyidae > Paralichthys > Paralichthys olivaceus. The sequence goes on from NC_091094.1 coordinate 4,171,913, forward strand.
ACACAGCTCCTCCATTTATGCAACCTATTTAAAGTTTGGGCAAATTGTGTATGAGAGGAGATAATGACAAAGATAAAAAGAGACTTAAATGGTGGACAGGGCAGATGTAACTAAACACATTAGTGATGGCTCTGGTCCAGTGCATTGTGTCCTGACGCTCAGCCAGCTAACTAAACATATTGTGAGCATGATGACATTAGAATTTAACTCAATGCCTAAGTGCAGCCTCACAGAGCTTTTGCCATGACTGTACACGCCGACACTTTCCACAAATTATGATGGACATTCTTACTATTATTGATTAAATGATTGTTGATTTACATAGCAAGGTTCACACCTGACATTTAAGTTAGAGTTGTTGAGCAAGAGCAGGCTACACATTGAAAATACAACGATGCATCCCACCCCCTCCTATCCGCCCTCTCGTCAAGGCTACAACAGCTAGTGACTCACCTGCTAACTTTTGACTCCTGTCTCTGCTTCACCGGTATATGTCTCTCCGGCTGAAGACTGTGGTCATGCACAGTGAGAGCACAGGCAGGTTGGTTATTGACAGACCTGAGCTTAGAGCTGACCACCTGTGATCACTTTTCTTAGGTTGGTGTTAATACCAGGGCTGAACCACACATTTATCTATGCTGCCTGGCACATTATGACTTAAAACTACTTCCCATCTTACAAAGTCAGTGAGCTACATGAGACCTGGTGGATATATTCCCACTGCAATGATCCGTTTTGTCTCCAGTCAAACCTGCTGGTGCTGTTGGTCCTAGTGCCCTGACACCACAAGAATATAAGGAGTCTATGTTTAACCCTGGATCTTTGCCATACTACCATTGTCCCACTGGTTTAATAACAAGAGACAGACAAACAGCTGCCTGACCACGACTTTCTAAACCTGACAAGGTTGTTTCAGCCAGAAACATTTTGACTGTTTGATATGTGACTCCTCAGTTGACCTGACAGATCTGCTGGGATTATACACTAACAGAAAGTAGATACTGTAGAACCATGGCGAGCCAGTAAGTGGATCTTAAATTGAATTCTGAAAGATAACCATTACACAGTGGAGGATTCAAGAGACGCAACTGATGCGCTCTGATTATTATCCTGGTTATAACACACGCAGCTGAATTGTGATGAGTTGCAGTCTGTGACTTGTCCGAGCAGGGAGTCTGGATCTTCAGTGCTACATGAGCCAAAGTTTCATGAATTTAATGTTTATCTAAAAGAGGCCTGATCTGATACGAAAGGGACCAGGGGTGTGTCAGACTTGGACTCGTTAGATCTGAGGATAATTGGACTTCATTCAAAAATGATCATCAGTCTGATAAAGATAGAGAAAAGAAAGTCTGGCAGCAGCTTTGCCTTCACTTTTGGCGAGCAGTCACGACGACCATCTTTATATTAAGACTATGTTTCAGATATTAACAAACTTCACTCCAAAAAACACACTTTGCTCCTGTTGTGATGATTCACTGTGTGACCTGAGTCCTGAGTATCTATGTTACTTCTGCCTCAAAACTTTATTTCTGCTATATTTCCATAGGGTCAAACATTATGCAAGCTGTTTCAGCGTATGTAGTAGATGGATTACATTTCTCTCTCTCTCTTTGGCAGTTAAATAGACATGTCTGTTATTTTCTGTCTGTATTTTTGTCCGTCCTGGCAGGCATAGTGCTGGTTTGTTTTGAAGGTGATTCTGACGGCTACATCAACCTGGTGGCCTACCCTTACGTGGAGAGCAACATGGAGGGAGGGGCTGGTGATCACGAGGAGCGTGAACCTCCTGAGAGGGAGCAGCCGAGGAGGAAACACTCCCGTCGCAGCCTCCACCGCTCCTCCTCCTCTTCTGAACACAAGGATGAGCGGCCTGACAAGAGGGAGTCACACGAAACCGACACCTCTGAAAAGTAAGGTCATATTAAATAAAGAGATTTCATGAAAACAAACTGAAGGACTCAAGAAATATCCTTAAAATGTCAGAAAATAGACAAAAGATAAATTTCCTTGAGTTGAAAATCTCACATCTGTACAATCAGTATACTGGCTGTTTGTATGTAAACTAAGACTTCACAATTCATCGGTCAGATTCATATGAATAATTTAAGTCATTTGTAGATGCAACAGTTTCATGTGAGAATCCCCTCTGTTACATTTTCATTATTAACTATCCTCTCCCTCTCATCTCCTCCTTCAGTCTTGCAGAGCTGAAGAGTCCCAGGCTCGACCCAAAGATCCACTCCGACGTTCCCTTCCAGATGTTGGACTGGAACAGTGGTTTGACATTAGAGAAGATCAGCCATAACCCCTGGGGCCTCCGTTGTCACAAACAGCAGCTCAGTCGCATGAGGTCTGAGTCCAAGGACCGCAAACTCTTTAGTATCCTCCATTAGCCAATCGCATCTCACACTAATGCTCAACAGCCGGATTTCATTCCAACCAAAACATTCAGCGATTTCCAGAGCTTTGGTAATAACTGTCAAATGTAGATCTTATGTGACTCAGCATAGTTATCTGAAGAATGAGAGGGAACTGTAGCCTCCGTAAATATGAGTGAGGCTGTGAGGAAGTAGGTAGGAATGAAAGGGAGGGTTATCGGGTTAAAGGTGGCGTTTTGATCTTCAGCTTCAAAGAGAGCAGCTGCGGCTGCCGCCAGAAAAAAACAGCTGAGGAAAGTGAATGAGCAACAAACACAATGTCCGCAGCTCAGCATTTGTTTTTAGTCAAAGCAGATTCATCAAGGCTGCTGTCATATTTTGTGTCTGAAACTATCATACAATAATAACTAACAATAGTTAGAACTAATAATAAAAACACCAGATTGGGTGAAAATAAGGGATGTTTTATTCATCAAACAGAAAGTTGCTCCTTAACTTCAGTGTCTTAACCAGAGTTCCTATTGTTGGAGAACGTGGTTCACCACTTCTCTTACCCCTGCATCCTGGACCTGAAGATGGGCACCAGGCAGCACGGAGACGACGCCTCCGAGGAGAAGGCGGCCAGGCAGATGAAGAAATGTGAACAGAGCACTTCAGCGACGCTGGGGGTCAGAGTGTGTGGCATGCAGGTAAACAATGACTCCTTTACTCAAACTGTAAGAAGATAAGACTTTATTAATCCCTAAGGAAATTCTTGTTCTAGCTCGCTCCAATGAGTTGAATGATATTGGTGTTGCAGCACCTGTTGTTAATGCAAAAAGCGACTCCCCCTCCCTCCCTCCCTCCCTCCCTCCCTCCCTCCCTCCTGCTGCTGCGGCTGAAACTCCTTTCCGCCCGCACTGACTGAAAGCCGGATAAACTCAAGATAGATTCCGGTATGTTTTCATGAAGCCCTGTCTCTGTGATAACAGAACACTCACGAAAAACACTCTCACTCCTTGTGAGTGATGTTAACTCGTTAATTTTATTCGCCAGTGATCTAATGTTCCCTATAACAATAGAGGGAAGATACGGCCGGCATGTCCTCTTCCTTTGCCATCGTCTCCTCCCAGCTCTGCAGCCCCAGTATTTCCTGCTCAGCTCCTTGGGGATTTCATGTCTCTCTCCGGCAGCGTCGCTTCGTCAGAGGCTCATCAGCTTGTCCCTGGTGTAAACAATGGAGCCCTTGCGCTCCTCCACCAGGACGGGGATCCGACATTATAAAAGCACTCCTCAGGCCAATGAAAACGAAAAAATAACTTGTGAAACCACATTATATGAGAAAAATCCAGAAGTACTTAACGTAAGAAAAAGCTGCAACATGTATCTTCACCACTAGATGTCACTAGATTCTAAACACTGAACCTTTAAACTTCAATAACACATTCAGAAAAGATGATAGCATGTGCTCCCGAAGGAACCATAGAACTGCAGTATTTATTCTGATTATATAGATTCTAGTTTCTAGTTGTTTATGTTGAGGAGGAGAATCTATTTATGTATTTGTGCTTCCAACACTGTACTATTGTTATACTTCTCACAGTAGTACTAGCACATCTGCAGCTCTTCGGTTACATCCAAGAGTATTTAAATGCTTCATTCACGCCTGCTTTGCACACAAGAACCAAATTTTATTTCGAAAGACTCTGCGGCTGTGTTTTATTGTGGACGTATTCCAGATTGTGTCTCTCAGTGGTGAACGTAACCTGGATAATCAATAACAAGCATTGCTAACTCTTACTGACAGTAACAGTTCGACCTTTTCATCCGTCCAAAACAGGAAATTCCTGCTCTTACTTTTTAATAGCGCTGTTCTTGTTTGTAACATTTTCTGCAACTAAGCAACCAGCTGCCGTGTAGACTGCTTCCTGTTTACACCGGCATGTGCGCTCCTAGTGCATTTGATGGTCATGTGTTTCGCCTTTTCCAGTGTGGTAGTATAGAGATAGATTACTCTTTGTGCAGGTACACACATATCACAGCCATATATTGTCGGTACAAATAAGTAGACAAAGTGTGACTAGTGGGATCTGATTTTATTTTGAATGTGAATACTTGTACTGTTATTGTCATTTGTTTTAAAGATTCTCCATCTGTGTGTGCAGGTGTACCAGCTGAACACTGGTCACTACCTCTGCAGGAACAAGTACTACGGCCGCGGCCTGTCGATCGAAGGGTTCCGCCAGGCCCTCTACCAGTACCTGCACAACGGAAAGGGCCTGAGGCAGGACCTCTTTGAGCCAATCCTGAATAAGCTTCGCAGCCTAATGGCGGTGCTGGAGAGGCAGGCTTCCTATCGCTTCTACTCGTCTTCGCTGCTCATCATCTATGAGGGAAAGGTGAGTCAGGAATTAAAAAACTCTGACCGTGTCAAAATGAATCTCCCTATTTATGAAGAATTATTCTTCAGTAAACAGTCTGGTTCAGGTTTATTTTCATTTCCTCACACTAACAGCAGCGCAGTTTGTAGCTTTGTCGCTTCATTTCAACTAAAACCAAAATGCAGCAGTTCCTTATTTCATGCAGGTTAAGTGAAATATTTGGTCTGTGAGTGGCTGATGTGTCTGCATGCGCCACCATGAGTTTACACTGTGGAGGTGAGAGAAGAAGCTCAGATTGATGTTTGTTTACATTCCACAAAAAATATGAAAACTGAGGCAGGATTAGCAACCGGGCAGAAAGGGCAAGTGTCCAGGGGCCCCAGACCCGCAAGATGACCTATGCAGCAATTTGAGTAAGCACAAACTATTATGCTTGGCTATACATCGATCCGGTTTCTATATCCTAGTTTTTATCAAAACATTATAAAATGTCATTTTCCTTCTTTCATTATCAAAATCTGTGTTGTACCATGAGATTCTAAAAGTCCAAACTATTAGTTAGGTAACATCATGTTGCATAATATGAGGAGGGAAGTTGCTGTCACAGAAAGACACACGTGTAACATTACCCATCACCGTCCAGTATAAACATTAAAACGAGAGTTATTATATGACTGCAGCTGTGAATACTCATCTACTGAACATGTGAGATGGATTTTTGTCTTTTCCTGGAATTTGTTTAAAGCAAAATTATAGAATAACACAGTGTGAAATCATTTCCTCCTCTGTGATTGTCTTCAGTGTTGTGTTCCTGCTGCCCTCATGAGGCGCGATCAGTTATTGTAGGTTTAATAAAAACATTGTTTTCTTTCTCAGGCTGTGAGACAGTGATGATGTTTTATCAGATTCATACTGATCAATACCGTGTTTGATTATCTCTGTAGGAAACTGAGGGCCCCTCAGTCCACAGCTCTGGGCAGCACACAGCCTGGCAACAGAAGACTCCTCTGGCCCCTACAGAGCCCGGCCCCGGGCCCTACACTCCCCCGGCCCCTGACACTCCCTGTCAAACGGACATGAGCCAGAACCCGGTGTCGCTGTCCTCTCAAGGGTCTGGACCAACGGCTCCGCCCTCCTCCGCCCCCCATCCTCCCCCACAAGCCCCAACCACCACTTCAGACTGCCACTCCTTCTCCCCCCCTACACCCTCGCATCACCCCCGTCCAGACTCCTCCTCCCTGTCCACTGCTCCCGCTTTAATTTCCTTGCCCCCTCCTCCTGCCCCACCAAAGCAGCCCCCCCTTGTGGACGTTCATATGATCGACTTCGCCCACTCCACCTTCAAGGGTTTCCGCGGGGACACAGCGGTGCACGACGGGCCGGACCGGGGCTACATGTTCGGACTGGAGAGCCTGGTCCGGATCCTGGAGAGCCTGCGGGACGGCAACCTGCCCTAGCTCTGCACGCACACACACACACACACACACACACACACACACACACACACACACACACACACACACTGCTCGTCGTGAGTTTGCTTAGGTCATGCTGCTGAGACATCTCAGCTGTAAATATGGAGCAGGGTTCTACAGGATGTCACCATGGAAACATGGGCATTCTACAGGAAAGTAGTTACTATAGCAACGGGCAGGAGGTGAGACAGTTGAGCTCTGGAACACCTCTGCACCACACACACTGGTTGTGCATCTTTACTTGTGAGGACCCTCACTGACATAATTCGTTCTCTTGCTCCTGAAGTTAACCATCACAACTAAAGCCCAAACTCCAGTACTCAACTAAAACCAAAAGTTCACACACAATCTTCATCAATCAGAAAAATCATAGATTAACAAAACCTTCTTGGTCGAAGTAATAACTCCTAACACCAAATCAAACTTTGAAGGATTTAAGGACCAGACGAGGTGCCCTCATGGTCCTCACAAACATAGACAATCAACAGCAGACAGACATACACACTTACAGTAAACACACACACACACTTACAGTAAACACACACACACACACACACACACATCCTGGGAACATTTATCTCTGGAGCTGCACCGCGGAGGAGAGAAACAACCATTCAGCTCAATCCCAGGGACCGCCCACTGACAGCACACAATCACGCAACTCACCCCCCGACACCCCTCACCCCTCATCCCCCTCACACCTCTGCCTACTCCTCACCCCTCTTTCTCTACACAAACCAAACCTGGACAGGTGAACAGACTCTTTCAGCGTTACCTCCAAGACGCACTCAGAACCACAAACAAGCATCTGTTAAAGCAATAGATGGCGATGATAGATGGCAACTTTTTTTCTCGGGCAGTGCAGAGGGCGACATCGCCCACAGGGAGAAATGCGTCAGAAGTGTGCATCATAGCAGTTAGACTTTAAGGAAAGAGTAAAGATCATTTTTAAAAACGCTATATGTCCGTTTTTGGGGCTTAAAGTAGTCGGTGTCCTGTGAAAATCATCCCCTCTATTGTGTCAGTGTCAGTTTCCCAAATCCAGTCTAGTGATATTCTATATTTTTCATCCTGTCAACAAACCCCATGAATATCTATCGGATCAACAGGTCATGTTTCAGTGTAAAAGTCTGATAGATCTTGTTCCTTTGTGCCAAAACACATCACTTTTACATTGGATCACATGTTCAGTGAAAATCAACAAACACATTCGACTGAAGTTCACTTGCACCATCCTGCTGCTGGACACACTCACGAAAGACCCAAAATACGTTTTAATGTGCTGCTGAAAGACGTCCCCAGCAAACGCACTACTTCCTGGTGTTTGCTGGAAAGTTGCGATTGAGTGTTTTTTTATAGAACAGTAGATTTGTGTGTTTCATGCTTTTATTCTCTGGCTGACAGGAGAGAGATGATCAGAAACGACTCTTGTCTGCAGATGTTGCAGGTCGTGGTCTGCACTTCAACCCCTGAGCTCCCCTTCGAAGTTCATCCTTAAACTTGTCTGTCAGCAGCCAACAATAATCTTCCCACAGCCTCGGTTCAGCAGCTGCTCTGGAGCTTTCCGTCATTAAAGCCTAAAGATCAAAATCTCTAGATCAGCTGTTAATATGACTTTGTGGTAATAATTAGAGATGTTTAGGAACCAGTTTTCCCTTCATTTAAAAACAAAAAAAGTGCAACTTCTGTTTTCAACTGGTAAATAAGTGGTGATTACCTGGAAAAGGAAATAGCAGTTTTAACTGGGTGATATATAATATACTTTAAAGTCTTTGAAAATTCAAACTAACATTCTATGAAGACATGATATTGGGTCGTTGCATAGAAGTGTGTAGTCACCGATCTTTCTCCGCATTTTCAGTGTAACAGAAAATCATTAGTAATAATGTCTTTATCAAATTTTAGTTCCTATGAAGAAACTTTCAATTGTTCAAATGTGTGGATCTTGTGATTTAATCCAAAACTCTAGAAACAGCTTGAATTTTGAGGTGGTTTTGTTTTGTCGACTTTAAATTTTACTAGATTAACGTGTATTTACACAGGATTGAGAATTCAGAATGTTTAAAGAGACACATCGTTGGCCTTCATGGGATTTGTTGACACGATTAAAGTGTGGAGTGGTACCAGCCTTATTATGTGCACTAGAGTGACATGGTGGAATAACAGGAATATTTATTGTCCAGAGTATTTTTCTGATATGTCAACACGACAAATGTGCACAAAATTGCACTAAAAGAAGTTGTGATATAATTTGCTTTGAATCATTAATAACAGAAAACCTGATAAATAATTGGACAAACGATAAAGAAACTATCGTTCAGCTCGACACCCAAAAAATACACCAGTAAATAAAATCATCCTCGGGTCGACGTCGGCAGAATTGGCCAAAGTGTCTCGACTGAGGATGTTATCGTTTCGTCTCATCTCATAGGTCAGATGAGACGGTGTCAGCCAATCACACACAAGTTCCAGAGGGAGGCTGGTCGTGACACCACACCGCCCCCTGCTGGACAAGAACAGGAACTTAACCCCCAAGAGCTGGAATAGAGCAAATATGAATATTTTATTTTTGGTTTAACAAGGTGATAATTTATTTTTTTATCGTACCTTTACCCATATGTGGGGGTAAATGTTCTGTCTTTTACATGTCTCTCCCCCTAAATGTATAAACTGTAAAGAAATTAAGACACTGTGTGAAAAGTCACGAGTATAAGCAGTATTACTTGAGCTAACTCAAGTCTGTTTTGTTTGCTGCAAACACTCGGCCTCAGTCTGACGTTGATTCTGTATCGACAGACAAAAAAAACCAAAAAAAAAACATGTTTCATGAAGAAACACAAGCAGCAAATCCAGACCTGAGTCCGCTCACTGAGCACGACGCCTCTGCGGAGCTGCTGCTCTGGTAAAAAGCTCTTCTTGAAAGTGTGAGTGTGTGCGTGTGTGTTAGAGCAGATGTAGACGCCATCTTTAGTCTTTGGTTTGTTTCACTTCACATTTAAGGAGTTGGTAAAGAACTGCATGCACGTTTACGTCCTCCTGTTTGAGTCATTTTTCATCACAGCGTCAAAACGGTCTTGTTACAGTCCTCACAGAGTCTAACGCAGTGACGGTCCGCGTGTCCTCTCAGATCGTGATATTTATTCATGGATATTAGCCTCAATGACTGATCAGAGTTATTTAGCAGCATTTTCTGCATCTGACATTGTCCTGTTTGTTAGAACAGTGGAAGTAAGTGAGATTAAATCTTTCCAGAAGCTTTTGGGCTTGTGTTGTGTTTACTGACTGATCTGAGCAGGTGAAGACCTGCGATATGAGAGGGGTTTGAAAGGTTCATGTGAAACACTCGGCTCTTCTCATTCACTTTAATTATTACTTATTAATAATGATTATTGAAAACTAACTTCTTTTCACAAAGGAGGGAACTGATGTCATAGACCTCTTCGTCTTTTACATAAGAATCTTAAACTGTATCTTACCTGAAGGCACTGACACGTCTGTGAAAGTCAAAAACACAAATAGAAGCTCATCCCAGGCAGAGCTGCAACAAATAGTCAATTAATCAATTGACATAAATTATTGGTGACCTTTTAGAAAATCCATTCTCTGGTTCCTGGATCAATAAAAAGTAACTCACATGAAATATCTGCTCTCACAGCAGAGCATCTGCTCACACTGACGACACCATTGTCCAATGACACAAAGCTCATTTTTGTCAAATTTTTATATATACATGATATATAATGTTGGTAATTCATATAAACACAGATCTGAAGAAGAAATATCCGTCTTTGACACAAACACAATGTGACAGGTTGATTTTTCTTTTTTTTACATATTCAGAATAATTCATGGATCTCATACTTTAAAAGAATCTGATATTCATGCGTTGTGTAATTTGGCGCGGCGTGATTTAATTTGAAGGAGCTGTTGGGTTTTGGTGAAGCTCTTAACAACTTCCTCTCTCCTGCATCACCCTGGTGTGTTGCCCTGGCAACCGCGCAGGTCGTGCTCCCGGTACAGGATGTAGTCCTTTAGTCGCTCTGGCAACGGCAGGAAGCTCATGAAGACAGGAGATCGCAGGCGAAGGCGACCGAGGCAACGACGGATCCGCAGCCGACAGAGATGCTGCAGACTGCGAGCGTTTTCTGAGGAGGAGGAAACGTGGGGGGGGGGAAAAGTTTTACCGGTCCTTGGGGCAGAGATCAATAACGTTTGATTTAATTCACCTTGCAGTTTGCAGATGTCGGGCCACTGCGGCTGCTCCATCACAGCCGCCTTCAGCTTGGAGCACAGGGTCACATGATCCACGTAGTCCAGCAGCACGGCAACAATCTGACCGGAGAGGTCCCTCAGCCAGTACACGGTAATCACCTCACAGAACTGCACAGACAGACAGACAGGTGCTGCACTGATGGACACCTGAGGCATTTTATAACTGCTCATATTCAGGTTGATCGTTTGAACTCGTGTTATTTCTCGAAAAGGTTTAAACGCTTTCTTCACGATGTCCCATCGCTGCAGCTCCTCAGTTCAGCCTCTGTCTCAAACACTTGGTTTTAGCTCCTGTCTCTTATTCACCTCCCACAGTGGGACCTCCCCCTGGATCAGCTCCTTACCATGGTGTCTTTGATCACCGTGTTGCTCCACCCCTCGTAATCTTCCGGGATGTGGGAGCCGTTGCCATAGGGACAGTCGAAGCAGCGCTCCACGTCATAACCGTAGTTACACAGCATCCTGAGAAGCACCTAACGCACGCAGACAAAACAGGCCCGGTTAGATGTATTACCACATCTGAATCAGGAGACATGTCTCCATGATAACTGTCCTCAGCACCTCGTCCTTCAGAGCGTACTGCAGAGCCGAGGGGAAGTGGGTCGTGTTTATCCTGCAGTAATAGTTGACGTTGGCGCCGAACCTCAGCAACAGGTTGATCAACGTGTAGTTGCCCAAACGCAGAGCGACCTGAAGGACACGGTCAGCGGATCAGAGACAGAACGACAGACATCCTAAACTAAGATTAACTAATCCTAAACTAACAACATCACAAACCACCTCTGTGCACAACAACTACATGTTCGTTTTGATCTTCTCACCTGACTCACAAAACAAGGGAATAAGTGGAGTTTGTACTCGTTTACACACACACACACACACACACACACACACACACACACACCTGCAGACATTTGACTGGGTCCTGGTTGGTCATGGCTCCGGCCTCCAGCAACAGTCTGGCCGACGCCACGTCGTTGTTGCAGACGGCAAAGAAGAGAGCTGACTTCCCCTCGTCGTCATAGCTACGGCGAACACTGGGATGCAGCATGTCGTTGGGGTCATAACCTGCATCCAGCAAGGCCTGATGGGAGTTGGGAGAGTTGTGATTGCTTGAAGTTTGTCACATCACACTGATCATGATAGTGAACACGAACACACACACACACACACACACACACACACACACACACACACACACACACACACACACACACACACACACACACACACACACACACACACACACACACACACCTTGATGCAGTGTGAGTGTCCTCCTGCAGCCGCCGCGTGTAGAGGACTCATTCCGCTGTCGTTCACCTTTGACACTGACGTCACCGGAATAAGAATCTTTAAAGCTCTTAAGAGAAAACACACACACACACACACACACACACACACACACACACACACACACACACACACACTTAACAACATATTAACATTGAAAATAAAATTTAAAAAACCTGTTCCTGCATTCATTCAAATAATGTCAATCAAATACAAAACACTGGATCCTACATCTCCCATAATGCAACTGGTCAAAGGCCGGTGGAGTGATGGTAAGTCTCTGTACTTCATCTGATTAATTTCATCTGATGAGCTACTTTTAATTAGAATGTTTTAATTTGTTTAAAATCAAATCATTTATTTTGTTATTGTTATTATTCTTAAGTGGTTCCCTCGTGTGAAACATAATAAATCTTTATAAGAATATAATGATTTAACATTTACTGCAGGTGTCCTCTGTGTGCCACACGGTGGATCGGCATGTGTCCCGTGAGTTTGGCGACGTTGGCGTCGGCGCCGTATTCCAGCAGCAGACTGATGACAGCTGGATCTCCAGCTGAAGACGCCTCGTAGAGGACGGACGCTTCATCCTGCGCCTGGGACAGGACGTCTGCACCTGCAGGACACACACACACACACACACACACACACACACACACACACACACACACACACACACACTGCACTTTACAACACGTGACACACACAGAACATCACAACATGTTCTGTGTGTTGATCACAGCAACTAGACGGTCTGACAGTGATGGGTTTAAATCATACACGTACACTAATACTTCCATACAGCCCCTGACGTAGACTCTCTCTCCAACCTTTTATTAACGGTCCAAACTCTGCTCTCTCACCTTTCTTCAGCAGCATCTGCACCACCTCCAGGTGTCCATTCTGGGCCGCCAGTGCCAGTGGCGTGAGGCTGTAGTGGCTATGAGGGTCAGGCTGGGCTCCGGCGTCCAGCAGCAGGGTCACGAGCGCTGCTTTGCCCAGACGTGAGGCCTCGTGGAGGGGTCGGCGTCCGTGGCAGCCCTCCTGGTTCACCACGGAGCCCTGCTGCAGCAGCAGCAGCTTCACCAGGTCTGGACGGTCTGAGCGAATGGCTGCAGAGGGAGACATGATATATGACACTTCACATGTGAATATATGGGACATGTAGATTTGTACTTTTTGAGCTACTCTGCTGTTTGTTTGCTTAGAATGCTACAAATACATCAATGGCAATAAATTAAGGTTTTGTTAAAACGGTTTGTGAAGCAGGAAAATCTGGAAATATGAAACTTTAGGAAACCGCCTCGTTGAACACAAGCTCAGGTTTTGAGGAGGTGATCGTACCAACAAACAGCGGTGAGTCCTCCTCCAGGTCCTGACTGTCCGGCTGGGATCCATGTTTGAGGAGGAAGGAGACGTTTTCTATCAGACCTTGTTCTACGGCCAGGAAGAGAGGAGTCTGACCACGAAGAGTCCGACTCTCCAAAGACTCTGGACCTGAAGCTGGAGACACAGGTACATTGATCTGTTTCATCCATCGTGTCAGACGTTATGTTCCCATTCTTGTTTCTTTCAACTTGCTGCAAACATTCAAGGATGAACTGATTACAATTTGGTTTGGTAGGTCAAAGGTCACAGTGGCCTCTCGAACATGATATTTCAACTTTTCCTTCAGGGAACTTTTTCTGAGTTTTCACTTGGACTCAAAAATGAACTGATTAGATTTGAGTGATCTTCCATACGGACTGAGATTGCTGTGTTGGACGGAGGCCTACTCCTGCAGGGTGGAGCAGATTCAAACCTTTGAACGTGAGCTCCAGGATGGTTTGGTTGCTCTGAGCTGCTGCTTCATGAAGAGGAATCCAGCCTCTGCCGTCTGTCTGGAAAAACTGATCCTTCTGTTTAACACTCAGATCCTTCAACAGCTTCTCGTCACCTGGACAATGAACAGACGTGTTCACAGTCATATCAAGATACTCAGATATTCAGATGTTTAACTGCACTGACGGCTTCTAGTTTTCACAGAACTTTAGTCTCTCAGTGTTAATTTGACCAAGTGGGAAGACAGATTTAAGGAAGATTATAGAAAGAAATGTATTTAAGTAGAAACAATTGATGAAGAAAAGGCCAAATATTCATGTGATTTGTTGTTATTGTGTGTTTTATATCATTATACTTTGAATATCAGATGGAAGAAGAAAGTTGCGTCCTCATGAGAATATCATGGGACATTTACATAAGAAAAGAATCCACAGATTAATCTTTAATAAAAGGAACATGATATTTTTAGATTTGTTACGATCATGTGGGACAAATAGGGAAAGTTGTCCCCGGGGTGGTGACAAATTCAGAACTTTTCTTTCCTGACTCATGTAGCCTCTGAAAAAATAACTAACACAGAACTTGTGTAAACTGAATATTAAGAGTCATCAATGAACAATGAGTGTTAAAAATAGTGTTAATCTGCCTTTTTATTGTTTTTAGAGCTGCAGCTGTTGTTGGTCCCGAGTCTCAGCAGCAGCTGGTGCAGTGGGAGTTCACCTGTTGATTTGTGGTTTACTGTTTCCGATACTTCCAGTGCACTACACTGCTGATCGGTGGGCCGCAGCACTGTAGCAAGACGCATCCACTTCTAATTCACTTTTTAATAAACCACACGACTGATGGCTTCGTCATCGCAGTTCACCTGCACTTACATTTAAGGCCTGACAGACAGATGAAGGTTGAATCCTTTCTTTAATAGTAAATCACAACAGAAGTGTTCTCCTGCCTCACCTCGTCTTATAGCAGAGAAGACCGAGCTGCTTTCTGCAGAGTCACATCCAGAGCTGTGAGGGGAAGAATCAAACAACATAAAAACACAAATTAAACATGAAAATAGTGAAATAATATATTTACTTTTGACCTCCCAACATTAATGTTATTCTTTACAACCGATCAGTTGTTAAAACGGATTATAACTTATTTTATATCTTTAATTATAGGAAAACAAACAGGCAAAAATAAAATGAAGCTGTGAAACATAAACAACAGTCAAATAAATTAATTTATTAACTGAGCAGAGCGTTGATCATTTATTCTGTGCTCTGATCCACTGACCTCCTGTCGCCTCGTGTTGTTAGATCTCTGTCGGGTTCCTTCTGTTTGTTGCTCTCCATCAGACTCTGTTCTATCATGTACTGAGTCGCAGCGTCTTCTTCATCATCCTCATCCTCCTCCTCCAACCTGAGTCGCGGAAACTCCATGTTGTCCACATGAAGGGTTCTGACCCTGTTCAACACGGAGAAGGGAAGAAGCTGTATTTTTTTTTTTTTTAATTTCTCCAAACTGTGCATTGTGGACATTACGTAGCCAAAAGTATGTGGACACCTGAACAGGAAAGGTCAAGTTTTTAAATCATGTGCTTCAGTCTGCTGCTGTGACTCCTGAGGTTTCTCATTCAGGCAGAAGAACATTAGTAAGAAGGAAGATAGGATTGAAATAATATGCTCAACACACAACTACAATTTACAAACACTAAAAACAACTGGCAGACAGTTCATCTCATTTTGTGCAGACAGACGTACGTGTTTGTTTGTTTTTTACCTTGTGGTTTTCAGTTGAGTCGTTTTGGTTCCTTGTGCTCAGTTGTGGAGTCGCAGCAGATTAAAAGAGGATCGGTTGTTGTTGCTGGAGATGGAAGGTTTCCTCTGACTGAAACCAGAGCTGTTCGTCTTTGTGGGTTACATCAATAAATCCATGTTCCTCACAGGGTTGGTCTGATTTCCCCACTAACCTAGCTCCTCTGTCTTAGAAAATATTTAATAGTATTTATGATCCTGCAGAGAAGAAGGTGCAGGTTCATTTGAGCCTCAGACGTCTTCTGTTTTAGCTGTTTGGCTGCAGGACTCAAGCTGTGTTTGTGTGAGTATGTGTGTGAGTGTGTGTGTGTGTTGGGTGGGGGGGTGTAACAGGGGAGAGGACACATGTTGCTATATTTACCCTGCAGCTAAGTTTATGCAGTGAACTGATCAACAGACAGTGAGTGTGACTTTTATTGCGTGTTGCACCTAATGCTTTGTGGAGCACTTTGGTCCACCAAGTTTTTAAAGGTACTGTTTGTGTAGTTCATGATCTTTAAATACAGTATTAACAGGTGACTACACATGGCAGCGTCAGTATTTACACACAGAGCAACAAATTGTACTTCCGTGCTGCAGGAAATGCACACGTGTTTTCTGTATTCAGTATTAACAGATCATTCACGATCAGGAACAATGTCTACATTTGATTGACACAAAGATTGTCTTTGTTGTGATAATGACAACCGTCTTGAAAATTAACAAATTGTTTTAACAAATCTGCATTTATTTAAATTAATAGTGACTCAGTAAAGATGACCTCGGGCCCTGGAAAAGATCCCACTGTCGTTCTACCCTAAGACAAAGTGAGGCCGACCACTCGGAGGGACAGAAAACAGACTAACCAGAATATAAAGAGTAAGTTGTGTGTTTGTTATCGTGGGATCTCTCAGTTGTCTCAAACTATCTGGCTGCTGTGACTCCTGCAGCCTAATGGAGCATAGCACCTTTCTTCAAACTTTCAGTTCTTGTGCACCCGAAGCACCGGACAAGTTTTTAACCAGAGTTTCACACAAAGCATGTTTGAGGCCTGAGTCTCTTTTCTACCAAACCCCAAATTGTTTGAGTTGGAGGTTTGATAACGAGCTTCTCGTGTCCACATGTTGAAGTGTCCCAGTACAAGACACATAAGGATAAATCCTTTTGGATTAAAGTGCTTTTTAAATTATGTTAAATTAGTTTATTAAAAATAATCAAAGGACTAAAAGGAATCCATGTTTAACAGCAAAATAAATTTCATGTTATTGGAAAAAGTCCTGAATGACCTTAAAGAAGGAAAAATACACTCATGTAACAAATGCAATGAAACCAGACTGTAATTGAAAATGTGTTTATTTTATTTTCTCCATCAACTGTTTATGACCTGGGTCTCTCCTTCTTGCCTTTGTAGAGAGCCAGCAGGGACACATTGGCAACCTTGACCACCTTGAAACGGACTCCGGGAATATCACCCACAGCGTGACCTTTACGTCCAAATCCTGCCACCAGAACTTCATCGTTCTCCTGCGGGAGAGGTAGAGACAAAGAGGCCGAGGTTAGAAGAGACAGGTGGTTAGAGGAAGCGAAGAGACAGGACTGAGGGACAATGTCAAACAACCCTGAGGGATTCCAGAGTAAAGGACCAATTAGACATAATGTCACATTAAGACAGCTATTGGGGTGTTTTCAGTCACAAGTCTACGTGTGTACGTGAAGATTCTGGAAAAAATACAAAATAAATATGCTGAAGCTTCGAGACCCAGATATTCAGACACCAGGCTGCTCGCTGTTAGATTTCAATTAAACGTTTGCTACTAAATAGAAGTTGCATCCATTAGTTTTACTTTATTTTAGCTTAATTTTCCTGCTAATGGATTTTCACATCCATGGCGTTTACCTCAATGTAGTTGAGGCAACCATCATTGGGGACGAAGGCGGTGATCTTCTTGCCGTTCTTGATGAGCTGCACCCTCACACATTTCCTGATGGCAGAGTTGGGCTGCTTAGCCTCCACTCCTCTGCAGAGAAAACACAAAACACTCGTCAACTAACTCGAAGTACACAACCGTCCTCTCAATAACCTCTGATTCAATGACTGATGTCAGCCTCGGATCAGTTACAGAAGAGAAACTAAGGCCAACAGTGAGATAAAAAGCACCACAGTCCTAAGACCAGAAACACAAGACTCTCAAAGACTCAGTGAACTTCACCTTCAGATGTCTACAGGTCAGGAGGTCATGTGGTACTCACACTTTCTCAAGAACGATGCCTTTGGCGTGAGAGGCTCCTCCAAAGGGGTTAGCCTTCAGGGCTGTGCCCAGATGGGCCTTCTTGTACTGTTTATCGTGCCATTTCTGCTCACGGCGGTGGTTACGGAGCTTCCTGGCAGTACGCAGACCACGACACTTTCCTGAGGAAACAAAGAGAAGCAGCAGTTAAATCAATGCAGAAAAACACAAGAGACAGCAGACTCACATTTCCTGATTCATCAGTGGAGGCAAAGATCTAGAAAAGCTTTGATATCCGGACGACAAACTGTCCCGATTATATCAATTACTAACGCGCACAACCGAAGAGAGGAGCTGGAGACAAAGCAAATAGTTGCAAAGTGACACCGTGTTAAAGTTTCTTCTCCTCCAGGCTGGACTGACTCCGGCTTCACAGCCCAGTTTAAGAACTACATCTCATCAAGTGTTCGTGTGATGATCAGAAAATACTGACAACAGGCTCAGTGGCTGTTTGGCGTCAGTGTCGTGGTGAGAGATGATTGAGACGGAGCCAACGATCGAACCTCCAGAACCCTGAAGCTGAAGCGGCTCCACTGAACCCAGCTCCTTTTCTACGTGTCCCCCACTGGAGGAGGAGGACGAGGAGGAGGATGAGACTATTCTTTAACAGAACTGTTCTAATGAACCTCTCACGTCCAGAACCTGCGGCTCTTAGCGAACCGTGCTGAGGTGAACGCTAGCTGAGGCGCTAACGTGAAGCTAACGAAGCTCAGCCACAAAATCTGACGTCCGAGAAAAGACAGCGACGGATTAAAGCATTGATTAAACTCAACACTTCAACAGAAGCGGTTTAAAACTGATGGAGACAGGACTGGATGCTAAGCTAACCGTGCTAGCTGTCCGCCTGGGACTCGGGAGGTGTTATGGCCGCTCCACGTTGCGGCGGAAGACGAATGTTTAACGGGGAGATTTTAAATGATCTGCGGGTTTTAACCGACACTCGAACATCGAGGTTTGTGCGTAAGAAACTCGCAAACGGCGCCGACGCGAAGAAAGTTTGAAATACGCAGAATAACTCGGCATTTTTGATAAAGTTTGACACGCACCCATGTTTTCACAAGCGAGCCTGGGACCGAAAGGAAGGACCCAGGGTGCACCGCGCTCAAGTCGAGCCTGAGGACCCCGGCCGGGCGTGGCCACACAATGTGCCTGACTAAAATCACCAGTTATCTGATTTAAAAAATATATATATTGTTAGATAATTATTATTTTAAAGATGATTTTGTTTTTAAATTTACCTTTTCACTAAGACAAAAAATTACTTAATATACAGAGAATATGAATTAATATTTTAGAGGTTATTCCAAACTTTCGTTTAAACATAAACTGCATCCTACTGAATAATAGAACAAACAGTTTTAATGAAAACAGAGTTATAATATAACTATAACATTACAACCAGAATCTCAAAGTGCTGGAAAGTCTCCCTGATAATCTTTGAAACTTTCGTTTAATGAGTGTCATTCATTCAGTGCCGCATGAAATTGAAAAGTCAGAAGAACATATATAAGTTCTCCAAAAATAATAAAACTACATATTCTAAGTTGACTCAAGATTTTACTGACTTACATTTTTATTAGATCTGAATTAAATGATTAATTGCGTTAATTACACTCTAACTGTATTTATGGCTAATGGGACGTATATATATATATATATAGGTAGATAGATAGATAGATAGATAGATGGATACATTTCTTCTTGTGTTCCTGTTGCTGCTTTGACACCTCAATTTCTATCACCTGTGTGTCTGGATCACAACCAGATTAAGTCAGTGATGTTCCCTGTCTGGAAAAGGGATTAGGTCCTTTCAGGATATTCAAGCTTTTTAATATACTGCTTTAGTGTTTTCATTAAGTGTCAGTGAGTACATTTCAATTCTTTCACATTTCTGTGGTTCTGTTAGTGTATGTTGATCAAATTGACAGAACATATCTGGTGAATGTCGCTCTGTCAGTGTCATCGTTACTGTGACCTTTAATCTGCTGAGATTTATTTTTTTGACTGAACCGACCTGAACAGAGAAAATATGTGAACAGTAAATTACTTTAACCGATGGGCGGGACGCTGTCAGCCCTGCCTGCCCCAGTCACTCTCTCTCTGATTGGATGATTCATGGGTCTGACAAGGGGGCTTAAAGACAGTGGGCTGATTAAAGTAGATTACGAGGAGGAGAGGGGGAACAGTGTGTGTGTGCTGGCATCACACTCTGGTCGCCACAGCCATGGCTCCTCCTTGGAAACACTGCAGCATCCTTCTCTTCTCTCTCCTCCTCCATCTGCAGTCGTCTACCTGCCTCCACCGGCGGCCTGCTGACAGGTAGGTGGAGAGGAGCAGAGGCAGAGATGTGAAGCAGACTGAAGATTAGAGTTGCTGTTTTTGACCTCTCCTGCCTCTCTAATCTTTGCCTCCTGACACGTTCAGCTCAAAGACTACTGATCTGTTCCCACTGACCACAGGCGCTGTGTGGAAGTTCATTAATTTATTCTTTTTAATTTCTTTAAAACTGTGATTTTTTTAAAATGATGTGGTCCTTTGGGGAGCAGAGAAGACGTGTCAGCCCAACAAGAAACAATTTGTTGATAGGCAGAAAATTAAAAGACAAAAATTAAGATAATTGAGTATTCACAAATTAAAGAAAGAACTAGGTTTGTCCTGCTTCTTTGTTGTGAGGATGTTTTATATCACAGCAGAGAGACTGGAGCTTACGTGTATCAACAAACTAAACTATGGGAGCTAAATGAGGATGAAAAGCTCTGTAGAACTGCTGTGAGCTGGTCACTGCCAAGAGCTAAAAGGAGAGTTCACTCAAGCAGATTGACACAAACAAGTATTATTCCGTGTCGTGTCCTCGCAATTTCTCTCTACTGCCAACGTCCAGAGGTAATGAGGAAGATTTTGTTTTTTCTTTGTAAAGAGGCAGAAAATAAAGGTGTGGATGTGAAGGTTTTGGATTTCGAGCACATCTTACTGTCATGCTGGAGTTTTCATCCTGTTGCACATGAAACATTTCATGAGCATGTTTTTGCAGAATCGTTCAGTGTCGAAGTTCTTGCCTAAAAATGATGTTAAGACTAAACTTTAATGAGACGATAATGTTGCTGGACGTGTAAACAGATGTTCAGGCTGTGTCGTTTTTCACAGTGTGCAGCTGTTCGTGGTAAAATAGAGAGAAGCTGCAAAATCTCCTCTTGGCCGAGAGCCACCCCATCCTTCATGACCGGTGTGTGTGTGTGTGTGAAATCTGATTGTATGATTATATAATCAATTTGATCCCTCAATCCACAGTCCTGAGCTCTGACCCAGAAAACAGGAGGAGATAAACCTCGTTTTGCAAAAGAAGTAACAATGAACATTATTTTTTAATATCAGTTATTTATTGACTCTCCTGTCGTTTTTTGTTTACAGAGCTGCTGTCGCTCCAATACACGGTTAGTATCTCTCTACCTATCTATCTATCTATCTATCTATCTATCTGTCTGTCTTTTTTAAAATCTATCTATCCACCATTAAAGGGGGGTACCTTCAAGTCTCAAATGTTTTGAGGGACATTTAAACATTTTATTAAGTGACAGAGTTAATTCTGTTGTTTCCTCTGCGTATGGAGGGGTCACACGCAGTGATGGAGGGATGTGGATGGAGGATACAGACCAAACAATCAGACAAATGCTGCAGGTAAACTAGATCTTCTACCAAGTTTTTTGTTCAGTGGTGAACAGCAAAGCAATCAATGTTATACCCACTTAAAAAATAAGAAAGTGTTGTGATCATGACAGAGAGAAGTTGAGAAAAGAGAATGAAAGGGAGGAAGAAGAGAAAGGAGTGAAGTGAGTCAAAAGGCCTGACGTGGGGTGAGAGGGAAAAATCCTATATCGTAACAAAGGCTGTGGAGATACACATATTTATTTTCATAATCAAATAAACAATAAATATAGAGGAAAACAAAATGAAGAGGGTGAATCAGTCAGTGTTGAGTTTCTTTAACATGTTTAATATAACATGCTTATCAATTAAACACATGTGAGTGATATGTAAATACGTATAAATGCCTCTTTCTGAATTCATTCACTTGGTGTGAATTTATTCTCACATGAAATGACAAACTTTCTGTCTCCAGCCTCCTCCTCAGTCCTCAAAGGCTCCACAGAGGAAGTTACTTCAGGTTCCAGGAGCTGCTGTACCCTTTCCTCCCCTCAAGGTGGCGTATTTCACTTTACACATGACTTACCTACAGTGTATGTTCCAGGTCAAGTCCTGGACCTGGTCTCTGCACGCAGACATGCAACTTATATCCATCTTCTCACGTGACGACAAAAGGACAAAGAACAGAATTATTTCATGATCCGTGAGATCATCACATGTTTTTAGCGTCACTGTCATAAGAAGATAAAGTTTTTAGCTTTGAGACCATCCATTCACCAGGCAGCCTCTTGGTAGGTTTTTAAATATCTTATTTAGCAAGATCACTTTCTCAGCTCTAAAAGCATCAGATGTAAGGGTATGAAACACATGTACAAACTAGTAGAGTGAAAAACATACTTTAAATGATCATCATATTTGTACAGTATTTGTGTAAATCTCCTGCACTGCACCTCTGTCTCCCCGCAGGTGTTGTCGGATGGGGAGCCGTGCGTCATGTTCCAGGCCAGGAGACTGTCTCTCCGCTTCGAGAAGCAGAAGCAGCTGGACCTGACGGAGCGAGCGTTTTCTCCTCAGAAACCTGTGGACACCAGCCAGTCTGTCTGCCGCCAGGACAAGGCCACGTATGTTCTGTCCACCTGTCTGTCTGATGTGCACACTAACTTCAACGGCATCAGACAACAGTGATTGTTATTTGGATTAGTTTTTAATAGCAAAGCAGGTAATTGCCTGGGGCCCCTAACTGAGAGGAGCCCCCCCGATAGTGGCTGATTACATTAGTCTACAGAAATGACACATTTGTGAGGGACTGCTCAAATTCTAGAGAGTGAATCAACACCATGGTCAGAAACCCCCTAATTGCGCTCCATTGATTCCATATTGGGCCCCCCAGGTCCCGTTTGCCTTGGGCCCCAAAAATCCCTCCAAACGCTCATGATAATAATCAAAACAGAGACAGTTTGTCTGAGGAGGGAGGAAATGTTCTTGGGTCATCAAGTCACAAGGTAACAGTAACGTGTGTGTTTTCTGAAGGTTGCTCATGAGGTTTGGAGACGTGGAGGATTTGAGAGGCCTTTCAATCAGGTTAGTCACACCCCCTGTTTGCTCTATTTAAACTAGAATGCAAACCTCCACCAAGGCCGAACAATCCTACACATGATTATCCAGCTCTTATGGTAGAAATATAAAAGAAAAAAGGAAAAGCTCTGACTACCTACATCCCATTAGATTCTGGGGAGGATGTTTCTTTAATTCACAACTACAACAACATTTGATGGGTTCTCTTCCTGAGTCCAGATCTGGTGAAAATTGGTTTTGAAGTTTTTATGTAATTTTGCTCACAAATAAACCAACAAACCATCAATCAGCTGAAAACATCATTTCCTTGTTGGAGGTAAGAAATGACAATCATGTGATCAAAAGTTTCCCTGTGGAGAAATGTTTCCGTTCAGAAATACACCCCATAAAGCAAGTTGTGTTTCTTTGAGTCCACGGTCTACGTGACATGTCTGGATATGTGAAAAATGAAGAACCAAGTCGAGCAAACATGTGAAGTCTGGGATTCACGGTCTTCTCTCGTCCCCCTGGTGTCAGACTGCAGCTGTCCAACACTTTCTACGAGTCGTCAGGTCAGTGGTGGTTCTCCGTGGACAGCGTCTCTCTGCTCTACAACACGTCTGAGGAAGCTGTGTTCAATGCCAGCGAGGTGTACGCTCCAGCCTCCTCTTCCTACCACTGCCTCCACGTCAGCAGCCTGCAACGCCACAGCGCCCTGCTGCTGCCCAGCACCGACCACGCCCGCCGCTGGACCATCACCTTCACCGACTTCCAGGTACGAGTCACTGACACACACCTTGAGCCCAGGGAGGATGTCTTTGAACCATCTGACTACAATCACTTATTTATTACTTCTCAAAATGTCTCCTCCCTCTCCTCAGATTCAGGCCTTCAACGTGACCTCCGGTAAGTTTTCTCCTGCGAGCGACTGCGCCACCTTCCTGACGCCAGCCATCCTGATGGGCCTCATCACCTCCCTCATCATGCTGCTGGTCCTGGCCTACGCCCTGCACATGGTCATCCACCTGAAACACATCGAGCACGACGACGAGCACAAGGCCGACATCTACTACCCACAAACCCCTGAGCAGCCTGAACACTGCTATGTGGAAAACCTGGCAGAGAAGAATATTCTGTAGTAAAGCCAGGGAGATAAATAGAGACGGTTCTCTCTCTCACACACTTCACAACCACGGACGCTGACATCTGACACCTAAACCCTGGTATGATGGAACTTTCAGCTCAGGATTTTCTTTTTTAAACATATATTTATAGCGTTTTGTCTATCGGTGAATTGCTGTATTTGTCTTTCTTATAAATTAATTTAAAAAATGCGTCATTTGGTTTGCTCTGTTTTTCTTTAGATAGCCGTTGACAATTGTATTTATCATTGTTTTTCTGTGTTTCTTGTTACAGAGCGTAAAAACATTTGGCAGCTGCAGACTCAGGGTCTGCAAGACTCTCATGAAACAAAGCAAAGACATTCATTTCAACATACAGTATTATAATGGCAAAGAGAAGACGTGACGGTTGAATTACTTTATTGATTTGAGTCTGTAGATGGAACCCCCCCCGACTTCATTACTCTTTGTCTCAATGCAATTCCAACTTTTACCTTGTCACCTTAAGAACATCACTGTTTAAAAATGTCCTGACCTTTTCTAAATTATTAAATTTAATCCCTTTACGAAAACATTTGCATACAGTGTGATCACCGCCGCTTTGCCAACTGTATAAAACTGTCGCCTTCCTCTCACTCTTTAGTCAGCCTGCTGCCTCAGTACATTCAGCATATTCACTGGAGCAGAACTCTGGACTGGACTTCAGATGATCAGCAATGAAACTTAAGGGTAAATCTACAAGACGTGTTGGTGCTGGGAGGGTGGAGGCAGGAAACTAAGGGAAGAAAATACAATAACCGTGTCACAGGCCTCAATTCTACATGAATTAGGTAAAATAGTCACAGAAATGGAAAATGCAGACACTGGCCAGAAACAGTTGAGCACATTGTACTTTATTGTACGGTTAGTAATGAGAGGAATCAGGTTTTTAGGGTTACATTATTATTATTATTCAATAAAATAATCCTTTATTAACCATACAACAATCTACTGCGTTACAGCAAAGGGGACTGTCAAAAATAGCAAAATAAACATGGAAGGAAAATATAAAAATATAAATGAGTCGGTAATTATTATTTATTATTATTATCAATAAAGTGATTCAGCTAAGATCATGTATATTTCCTGTATGCTCTCTTGATTGACACTCCAGGCCTGTAGGTGGCAGCAATGGGCCTTCAAGCTGGTTTGATAGATATTAATAGAAAGTCTAAAGAAGCAGGTGGGGACCCACGCTGACCTCCGGGAGCTTTCAGCTAATGTACGAACTTTTAAATATTAAACACCACACACTGATTTAACCTGAGGTTTTATTCATGAACCCTTTGTGGTGTTTAGTTTTTAAACAAGCCGCCGCAGGTTGAGTTCAATTCGCGGTTTTAGCGTGTTTGTCTCCCTGTTAGCATGCGGCTAACCGGGGTAGCTGTGTGACTCCAGCCGCCTCTCACCCTCCACATCGCCGCCTCTCTTCAGTCTGCTTCTGCCCTGTTGTCACCTCGCTGGCTCCGGGGACTTCATGTTGAACCGCCTCCCCGCTGCCCTCACTCTGATCCCCCGCCGCCTGCTCCTCTCCTCCCCGAAGACTCTGACCCGAGCCTGCCGCCGCCTCCTCGGCATGGAGCCCGCCGTGGTGAGGTGTCTCCCCGGGGAACCCAAACTCACCATCTCCTTCACCCTGGACGGCAGCAACAAGCACATGCTGCGGGACCAGAACGAGCCGCTGGCTAAGGTCCTGGCCCGGATCTCTAACGGCCTCGCCAAGGGTCAGGGGAAGGCGAAGAAGTCGAAGAAGCACAAGTCGCAGCAGCCGAGCGAAGCCCCGCAGCCCTCGGCCGTGGTGAAGCTGTTCTACGGGGGGGACGAGGTGCCCGACACGGTGCTGAACTCGGAGGCCTGGCGGGACGGAGCCGTGCTGCAGGTGGGAGACGTCAAATACTCGGTGCAGAGGAACTCGCCCACCTTCACCACCGCCGAGCTCCCGGTGTCTCTGATGGCCGGGTTCCCCGTCTGCCCCAAACTGGAGGTGGAGTTCGGGGACCTGCAAGAGTGCGAGTTCACCTGGTTCAAAGAAACAGGCCCAGACACAAGGTAAAGGTATTATTAATTACTGACTGTTCATGCTTTCTGCAGGATTTCTGCACCGCATCCCGGAGGAACTGATCCAGTCATCGTTGTTTCAGGGTTTGAATCTTCGCAGTTGGAGCCTCAGTTCCATTTGAAACCAAAACAGATTGAATTCCAATGTGTCATCTACTTCCTCATCCAGACCACATCAGACCAGTTCAACATCTTAATCCACTTTACTCAGATCTGGACTGTATCAGCAATGAGTTTTATTTATGAAACAAAAAAAACTTCAAACACTTCAAAACATCATATTTTATAAATTGCTCTAGTGAAATGCAAGTAACTATTAACTAACGGTCACATATATGTAGTGGAGTAAAAAGTTTTTCTTTGTAATGAAGTAGAAGTGTGAAATTTAATGAACTGAAAATAATCAGTACAAGTACGACAACAGTCTCTGCAGCGTCGGACCGCGTGAAGAAATTAAAAAACACCAATGCTCAAAACCAAAGATAACTTAATCTAGGTCATCTGAGTATCAATACCTTTTTATATTGGACTTTCTTTACACATTGAGAAAGCAGAACACCCTCCATTGTAAGATCGCACTGATGTTGGCTGAGAAGAGCTGCCTCAGCTTTAATATATTTCAGATGTGATGATGGGTCATCCAGCACATTTCTTCTCATTCTTGTTCTTCTTGTCTCAGCCCTGAAGTTGCTGGGGAGGTTGAAGGTCTGGAATCAAGCTGGACTCAGGTGGGATGTGGGAGAGTACACATCCCGTCCAATAAGGACATTGGCTGCAGACTCAAACTCCGCTGCACACCCAAAGATGGAAGTCGCAGTGGCTTGGCCAAGGAGCTGGTCTCTGTGGGAGCCGTGGAGGCCGGACCAGGCATGTGCACATTTGATGACCGACACGTGTACACTGTCAGAGAGGCAGAGTGGCCCGCTATTAGGGTTGTGTCCTACAACATCCTCGCAGATGTCTACGCCCAGACAGAACTGTCCAAGACGGTGCTGTACCCGTACTGCGCCCCCTACGCTCTGCAGCTGGACTATAGACAGAACCTGGTCAAGAAGGAGCTGGCTGGATACAACGCTGACATCATCTGTCTGCAGGAGGTTGACCAAGGTAATCAAGGACCAAACAACCACATAACTGTAAATGGATCAACAATTTCAGTGATAAGTTAACCGAAAGACTTGAGAGTCATATCAGCAAAAAACCTGAACCATTGTCTACATACCTTATCTCTACACCAGTGAAAGTGTCCTCAATCTTTACATCTTATTTCTATGACACATAATTCAACTGAACTGTTGTCACAAGAAAACCTCAAATTATTAGAAGAGGAAAGATTCCATCTTTTCTGTTTAGTGACGTAATATGATGGATGTGCGTCTCTGCTCTCTTCAGGGGTGTTTGTGGACAGTCTCACTCCGTCTCTGGATGCCTTTGGTCTGGACGGAGTTTTCAAGCTGAAAGAGAGGCAGCATGAAGGACTGAGCACTTTCTACCGCAGGTCAGGTCTGCCGGGTGTAGTTTAGTCTGATGTGATGGTTTTGAGGGTAGTTAGGATTTCATTTGGTCAAAGTGCACAGACATGATGTTTCTCTATAAGCGTGAATTCATGTCATGGTAGGGTTGAGTGTTGTACTTTGTACTTTGTATACATGCCTATATCTGTCTGGTTATTTTATGCATACCACAGCTGTTTTAAATGCAGGTGAAGCATATACGTTAACTGTACAGGCTGTAATTTCCTTTGTCCGTAGGTTGCGATATCTATATTTGCAGGTGATTTGAAGATGAATGATAATGTCTGGTTGTTATATAATCTTAAATATTTAGATCTAGATAAAGGATTACGTCAGATAATTAAAACACGTTGTTTTCAGGTCAAAGTTCCAGCTGCTGAGTCGTCACGACATCATGCTGAGCGAGGCGTTGACCTCTGACCCCATCCATTCTGAGCTGTTGGAAAAGGTTTCTGCAAACAGCGACCTGAAGGACAGAATAGTGCGGAGATCCACCTCGCTGCAAGTATGGACGACTTCCTGAGAATCATCTGGGAGACAAATCAGACCCGTTTTATTTTCTGTTTTGTGCCACAAACTATTTTCAATATTTACTGAAGTCAAACATCAAGGTTGTTAAAACTAAAAATCACTGATGGATTATGCATCTCACGCAGGTTTCGAATTTGTTCTTTTTGAAATGAACTGGAACAGATAACGTCTAACAAGATACCATCAAAGTACACAATCATTCATAAATACTCATGGACACGCTGCTGTCATATCTTCTGGTATCTGGGACTTTGGTGGAGTTACTGACCATAAAAACTAAAATGGCTGATTCATATATATTTACACAAAGTATCTAGGTGAACACCTTATTCAATATGAGAGGATTTCAGATTTTCAACCAGTATTGTATATATACCTTGAAGTGCAGAGAAGGTTTTTTAATTGGAATTAACCTTTATATTATAATATATAATATTAACTTTAATTATAGAGAAAACTATCAAAGATTGAAACATTTAAAATTAAGTTATGTACATTTTAAAACAGTGTTTGGTTTGTTTGTGGTTCATGGGCTAAATAATGTAGCATTTGGCGCAATGAAAATTTACAGACAAATCAAGAGCAACCAACAGGATTCAAACTAACGAATAAATAAGAGCAGTTGTGTTGATTTATTAAAATACGTTTCTCCATCCTCCTGTTCCTGCAGGTCAGTATACTGGAGGACCTGAAGACACCAGGCAGGAAGGTGTGTGTGGCCAACACTCACTTGTACTGGCACCCAAAAGGTAAAAGCTCATTCCTCTGTATGAACACACCTCAGTCACTGACATGAGAAAGAATTGTAATGATCAAAATGTACATGAGAACAAATGTCAATAAATAAATTCATTTCTTTTGAAGGAGGGAACGTTCGCTTGGTCCAGATGGGCGTCGCCCTCCGACACCTGAGTCGTGTGATCCGCGAGGTCGCTCCTGGAGCTCCTTTAGTCTTTTGTGGAGACTTCAACTCCTCCCCCACCTCAGGTAAATCCACACCCAAAGCTCCGGCCTCATTCAGTGTGGTCTTTTCACGTTCACTGCATCGGTGGACTTGTTTGTTCAGTAGAAACTTCCTCTTATTTTATCAGCTGCACACATCGTCTTTGTTTGTCTCCTCCTGCCGTGTCAGGTGTCTTCCAGCTGGTCACTGAGGCCGTGGTTCCTCAGCAGCACGCAGACTGGAGCAGCTCAGGTCAGGAGGAGTCCTGTAATATGGAGCTGCTCTCCGGTTTCCCCCCACTGCTGAGCGCCTGCGGCCAGCCGGCCTACACCAACTATGTGGGAGGATTTCACGGCTGCCTGGATTATATCTTCATACAACCGGACACTATGCAGGTACTACAGTGATTAAACACAGTAAAAGCTCACTGGAATTAGTTGTTTTAGATCTTTGAACTAACTCAGTGGAGAACATACATCCACCACGGCTCAACCCCTCATGAACCCAAATTTAAATTCTCTAGATGAAGATTTTTATCTCAAATCTTTTATAATAAAATCTGTCCAGTAGTTTTTGTGTAATCCTCATAATTAACAAACCGCAGATGAAAACACAACATTCTTGGCGGAGATAAAATGATTGCTCATACATTTCTAATCAGGTTATGTTGTTTGTATAATTAACCAAGGAAGCTGACATGGTGTCCATGTGTGCGTACGTGCAGGTGGAGCAGATGATTCCTTTGCCAAGTCACCAGGAGGTCACAACCCATAAGGCTTTGCCCAGTGTGGCACACCCGTCTGACCACATCGCCCTCGTGTGTGACCTGCGCTGGAGCCCCTGACCTCTGACCTCTGACCTCCAATCACCTGGTTAAAGATGCTTGAGAACTGCAACTACATTCTGACTTCATTCTTAACTCTTGAATGAAGTCAGAACAAAGTAACGTGTTCCTACAGGTTAATGGAGATCAACAAAAAATCATGTCAGATTATTTAGTCATTAATATCAAGAACAATTTATCATCACTGATATTCAGTGTTGGATCTGTCACTTTATAAAAGTTATTAATTCATTCATTTTGCTCGTTTGTTCTCTCAGAAGTGATCAGTTTGACTGGTACACATCATATCAGCAGTAGAAGTGTTGGGACTCCTGCTGGTTCTTCTTAAACAACCATTATAACAGATTTTAGACCACATGTAAACTCATGAGATTCAATATAAGTATTTATTATTTTTAATATGGTCAAAGAAGTTGCTTGAATTGTTAAATAAATTTGAGTCTGCTGAAACGTCCATGGATGAATTATTTTCTGTCTTCACATTAAACACAAACACCTTTTTTTTTTTTAATCATTATTATCTCTTTTAGGTCAATTTAAAAGAACCTCTCTCCAGACAAAATATTCTTATATTGATCACATCTTATAATCTGATAATTTTGTGGAAATTCAGGGGAGAAAAATATGTAGTGTTAGACATTGCAAAAATAAAAATACAGGATTATAATCAGTTTTTGTGATCATTTCAAAATTGCAATCATTTTAACTAAAATGCTTTACACACAGTGCACATTAGATTTAAAGATTCTTCACACACTTTCCTCACATGTCATCACCACTGTCACCACGAGCTCAAACGTACAGCCACAGAAGCAGAACATTTCGTCGGTCTTACTTTCAGCTAGTTTGACTCTATGCTCTCCTCCTCACTAGTTTTCATGCACTCTCAATCAGAGCACTTGTCATTACAGTGGCTCTTATCAGTGTTTCACAAGAGCTTCTCAGATAATAATGTGAAAACACTGTGACTGTGCGCATGAAGTCCTTCGTGCCCATGAACCTACTGAGAATTATCACCCGAATCTCCTTTTGTAGGGGATTGTCTTCAGGGACGTGATGAGCAGAGTCCTGTGGGTCAGAACCACGAGCCCTGATTTTAGTGTGGGGGTGGCATGAGGGGGCAGAAGTCTTTGCTTCCTGTGCTGGTCAGTGTGTGTAGTGTGTATATTACTAATTATAATAATAGTGTTTACAACAAACACTCATAATGTTGAGTTTTTTTCTGATGAATGCACTTTTCTATGAAGTTCATATTACTATATCATAATATATGTAATTATAAATGAATGAACTTCCTCACTGTAAATTCATTGATGAACAACTTCCGCCTTCCTCCGCCACGCTGTTTTTCTCTGATTGGTCAGAAGTGTTGAGGAGGCGGTACCAAATGTCTAGATAAAGGTTTACGTCATAGATGCGACAGCCCTGAACTTTCCGTCAATTTTTAATTAATATCAATTAATAAAGAAATCTTTACAGACGCTGTTTCTCTTTGACTCGACCATAATTACCATGTTTTGATTAAAGCTCCGGCGAATTTCAACATCCGCGAGTCGTCGCAAACCGGAAACCTCGGGATTGACAGCCAGAATAAAAGCATGAAAACGTTTTTAATGTATTGGAAGGGAACTCAAAGTTTGGATGTATCACAGACTTTTAACTGAAATTATGTGATGAAAATAACATTTGTTGGGTTGACACATGATTACGGGGCCAGTTACTTTAAATGAGAGAGGTTGAGTTTACAATAAAGCAATTAAATTATTTTTATGAATGATTGTAAGGTATATTTACTCATTAATTTTGTTGAGTGTCTTTATCATGATGATGATGATGATGATCAGGTTATATTTCATCTGGACCCTGAGTCTGATATTAGTCCAGTCAAACTTTACTTAAGTAGCTCAATGCCACAACTCCAACATTTGCCTCAGTGGGAGTCATCTTATGACACTTATGTCATCCAATGACACCTTCTGTGCAAATAAATGTAAATTGTGAAGACGATCAGAGGAGAGATTTATCTCTCAGGTCAGATCACGGGACAGACGCGTGACAGCGCACGTGTTATTCTGAAAGTGTGCACCGGATGTTGTGTATGTGTCCCGCCCTGACGTCAGCTGGTGTTTAAACGATCCTACGTGTCATTCGTGGAGTTTCAGTGATTCTCAAACCTCCTGGACTCGACCGAAGACCTGATCCCGGTGAGTTCTCTCTGCTGTCACTCAGCTTTCACTCACACGGAGAAGCTAACTGCGGCTAACAGCTGCAGCTCACAGGCGCTCTGCTGTCGGCTGCTGTAAAATGAACCCTGTTAGCATCTTAGCCAACGTGAGCTAGCCACAATCACTGTTGAGTTGAGAAAACCGAAACACGAGCTCGGTCTGTGTTTATGTCTGCGAACTGTTCTCACGTGTTCTGACCGAAGCCGACGCCACTCTGTGCCAGCTGCAGCTCTGTTAGCGTGTTGCTAACACCAGTTAGCTGCTGCTGTCCTCATGAAACGATGACCTGCTTCGGTCTGTCGCTCTGTGTCTGTGCTGCTTTCACCAGCTGTGTGTTATTGTGTATGACCTGTACAAAAACCACTACAGACATGACACGAGTACTCAGTACCCATTAGTTCACTTTAACATGTGTACTCAGTTGTCACTGTTGATATCATGAGTACTCAGTCAGTACTTAGTAGCACTATATCACTATTACACGAGTACTCAGTAGTCATTACTATATTATTACGTAGTTACAATGAAGTCATTATCACAGAAGTACTCAGTCCTCATAGCTACATGATTACACGAGTACTCAGTGGTCATTACGATATAATATCACAAGTACTCTGTACTCACTACTACATTAGTACATGGGTATTCGACAGTCATTACCACATAATTTACCTTTAGTACATGATAGTAGTTACCACATTATCTAATGAGTACTCAGCAGTCATTGCTTATTATCTTATTTATCTGTTGTGTCTTCTGCTGTTGTTTGCTGGGGGGGGGGGGGGCAGGAAGAGACTGGACAGGTTGGTTGAGCTCAGTTGTGCGCTGCCCTCTGGATTGGACTGAGGAGGTGAGTGAGAGGAGGATGCTTGTCAGACTGTTGCCCATCTTGGACAACTCCTCTCACCGCCTCCCTGACACGGTGGGAGCTCTGAGCAGCTCGTTTAGCAGTACACTGCTGCTCCCGCCGTGTAGGACAGAACGTTTCTGTAGGTCCTTCCTACCCTGAGTCATCAAACTGTACAATAACCAGCTGTAACATTCATTTACACTCTGTGATGTAACCTTTCAACCTCACTTATGGTTTTATAGCATCTGCCTTTTTCTGAGCACTTAATGTACAATACTTGTCTCATAAATCACAGTTTGAAATCTAATCTCTCAGTGCAATAAGTTTGTCTCTACCTTATATATCACAAGTGCAATTCCTCTATTTACATGTATATAGCTTAGTTTCTGTCTGATGTTTATAATTTTATATTTTTATTTTATTTCCATTTCATTTTTTTCTACGTATATGTACTTCATGCAACTGCAATAAGGAAATTTCCCCTCTGTGGGAATACATAGTCTGAATCTGAATTAAACAAGCTCTTAGTAGTCATTACTACCTTTCATGAGTACTCACGGATCAGACTACACCTGCCTTGGACTTAATTTTGAGCTCAACCACACATCTTTAAATAGTCTCCTGATCAGTCAGGGTGAATGTATGAGCGAGACTTAAGATGATGAGTGTTGATATTCTTTCATCACGAATATCTGGCTGTGAGTATTGACTCTTATGTGATGGAACATGTTACACCGGTCTCCTGCAGGTTAAACTGGACTAACAAACCACTCCTCTCTGAGAGCCTCGCCATACTGCAACAAAGGAGGCTACAAATAACCCATAATGCACCACTGTAAAAGACTAGTTTTAATGCCACTCATTCCAATCGTCTGAAATATTCGATGGGTTACAACATGGCCTTATGTTAAGGCCAATGTAGTGTCTAATTTAATTATCTTTTTATATTTAGGAGTTTTACATTTTTGATACAAGATAGTTTTATCCAAGAAATAAGTGATTTAATTTGTCAAAGCTATAAACTAAAGTGTAATGAATCTGGCAGGTGATCCAACAAACCTTACTTTGATCAGTACATTTAGTTTGGATACATCAGTGACTCTCCTCTCTCCTGTACAGGCTGGTTCTCTCCTTGATGAGCTGCAGTTACCCTGGTTAACAGTTGCTAACTTGCCAAAAGCATGAAGGCCTTGATCCTAGTGGGGGGGTACGGGACCCGGCTGCGACCGCTCACCCTGAGCGTCCCTAAACCGCTGGTTGACTTCTGCAACAAACCCATCCTGATGCACCAGGTGGAGGCGCTGGTCAAGGTACAGAGGAGACGCCCGGGGAGATTTATCTTATCTGTTCATGTGTCATCTTGTGCAAGTGAAAGTAATTTGTGTGTGTGTGTGTGTGTGTGTGTGTGTGTGTGTGTGTGTGTGTGTGTGTGTGTGTGTGTGTGTGTGTGTGTGTGTGTGTGTGTGTGTGTGTGTGTGTGTGTGTGTGTGTGTAGGCCGGGGTGGACCATGTGGTTCTGGCTGTGAGCTACATGTCCGAGCTGCTGGAGAGAGAAATGAGAATCCAGGAGAAGAGAGTATGTGCAACAAACACTGACACAGTATTACACCTGTGAAACCCGCCAACATTAACAACACACACTGAATGTTTAAGGTGTGAACAGTTACTGTTTCAAAGTAAAAGCAGTCCAGCGCTTCAGTCAGAAATTGTATTAATTGCAGGCTTCCTGTCTGAAAACAGTTTGATAAATCAAGAGTGAAGACAGTTGTTGATTGCAGCTTTAAATTGGTTAATATTTTACAGCCTTATATACATTTGAGGGGTTTCTCACTCTCATGGCAGTTCAGTGTTTCAAGAAAATGTTTATTCACCCCAATATAAGCGGAGTTTTATATAAATGTTCATGGTGCTGCATGTCCGTCTGCAACATCCTGAATGTTTCTTTGTTCTCTCCTCAGCTCGGGATTCAAATCTCTTTGTCTCATGAGACGGAGCCTCTGGGAACAGGTGAGTTTCTCTTCACCACAGACAAATCCAGACAGAAGAGAAACTGCTCCACCAGGGCTATGACTGAAAGTTTAATGTAATGAGTAGAAATCAGACTTTGATATGTGTGCTGGTGTACAGCGGGTCCGCTGGCGTTGGCACGGGAGCTGCTGGATGTGGACAACGAGCCTTTCTTCGTCCTGAATTCAGACGTCATCTGTGATTTTCCCTTCAAAGATCTTCTTCAGTTCCACCGCAACCACGGCAAGGAGGGAACTATCGTGGTGAGAAAGACCGAGACAAACAAAGTGGACTTGTTTAGCTGCAGACTGAAAACATAGACAGAAGGTCCAGTCAGAGTTTGGTGACTTTGAGCTGTCCTGCAAAAACGTTGACCGCTGTTAGAGAAACGTTTTGAAATATTTAGTCGTCACAACACGGAGGATCATTTTAGCCAGACTTGAATTATTTATACATCTCAGAAAATGGTCTATAATGTAATGATTGACTAATGTGTGTGTGTGTGTGTGTACAGGTGACTCGTGTGGAGGAGCCCTCTAAGTACGGTGTTGTGGTGTTTGAGGCAGAGACTGGGAGGATCCATCGCTTCGTCGAGAAACCACAGGTCTTTGTCTCAAACAAGATCAATGCGGGCATATACATCTTCAGTCCCAGCATGCTCAGCAGGATCCAGGTGAGAGGAACACACACACACACACACACACACACACACACACACACACACACACACACACACACACACACACACACAACAAGTGCTGTTTGTATGATAAATAGAAACATGTTGTGGTTGTTTTTGTCTGTGCAGCTGAGACCAACGTCCATAGAGAAAGAGATATTTCCTGTCATGGCAGAGGAGGGGCACCTGTACACCATGGAGCTACAAGGTGACGGTCACTACTACTGCTTTTAAAAAACATGGCGGGAGAGGACCCGCTCCCCGATGTAAATATAAAGTCTTTAAATATAAAGTCTTTAAATATAAAGGGCCCATTCGAGGGTAAAGAAAACAACAATAAGATGAAGCAAAATAGTGAAAACATCACAAGGATTATTTTATATTCAATATCTGCCAGTGGTACATCCAACACACGTTTAAAGGTCAGCAGGCACCTTCTCCGACAGATGAAGGTTGAATGTGGAAGTTTTTTAGTCTCAAAACTAGAGGTGGGAAATTCGTCCTCCTGACAAACGACGACTTGTCCTCGTCCTCCTCCCGTCCTCCGTCCTTGTGCGGAGCAGAGGCTTGAGGGTTTCGCCTGTGTAAAAAAGATGAACAGAACGACACCCAGCCACCACATCTTGTTTGCTTCACTCTAATGACAGTTTGACTTTAGTGTCCACATGTAACTTCAGGAAACCTCCGAAAGATTTCTTTGCAAAATCGTTCAAACTACAGCTGTTGCACGTCTTTATAGACGAGACGTGATATGAAAACGTGTCTTCACTGCTTTGATGAAACATTCAATCTACCAGACACAGCACAATGGTAACATGGTGTTAGATAATAATTTTGAAGTTGACCTGCTTGCTCACTTTGGTCACTGCAGCTCACAGCTCAACCAGACGTAAGTGTTTTCCTAGTTCGTAGTTCTGGAGAGGAATAGTTTGTAGAGAAGCACAGATAGAGACATCAGCTGTACTTCAACCACATGTTAAATCAATCAGTCTGGATTCTCTTTCAGACAGAAATAAATTTAGATCAGAACACACCACTGTTCAAATCTGTTATCGGTGCTTCTCTAGATACTCATCCCTCTCTGGGAGCGATCGTCTGAAACAGCGGAGCCACGTAGCTGAGTCCTGTAGTCCAGGTGCACAGACTGGTCTGAGTCTCTGCTCCAGCTCATAGTGGCTTTGTTTCCCTCGTGAGTCTGAAACGCTGAGCAGCTCCCTGCTTTTAAAACTGTAACACCATGACTGGATGTCTGTGATTTCCTGCAGCAGATTTGATGAGTTTTGTAAAACCTGGCTTCAAATTGAGCTGGACCTGCTGTCAGAGCAACAAACGACGACAAGATTTAACTTCACATGACGTGTCAACTGATTTTCAGTTCAAGTGATTTCTCTCTCAAATACAACATCTGGGTAAATCACAAATATCACAAAGGTGCAGCTGAATAACTGCAACAGTCTTGTTTTCATTATTTAGATGGGGTCAGGCTTCTAGACACAATAAAATAAGTACAATTTTAAAATAGTTTTAAATTGAATAACGTCACAACAGTCTGCCTCTGTCAATCATCATGACATCATTCTTCAGCACTTCACCTGTTGGAGATCACAAGAACCTACTGGTTTTGTGTCTTTGTTTCCATGGTAACTAACTGCTCTCACTGGTTTTATCTCTGTATCTTGTCTGTTTGTCCATCTGTCTGTCTGGTCACCTGTCTGTCTTTCCATCTATCTGTCCCTCTGTCTGTCTGTCTGTCTGTCTGTCTGTCTGTCTGTCTGCAGGTTTCTGGATGGACATCGGTCAGCCTAAAGACTTCCTGACAGGGATGTGTATGTACCTTCAGTCGCTACGACAACATGCTCCTGAGAGGCTACGCACGGGGCCCGGTTTCCTCGGCAACGTTGTGGTGGTGAGTGCGGCTCGTCGAAGCCATGGTTCCGTTCGACAAAAGAACCCTACTCCACAATTATTGATTGTCATTCCTCTCTGTCTTTCCTCTGCAGGACCCAACAGCTCAGATCGGGGAGAACTGCACCATCGGGCCGAACGTGACCATCGGCGCTGGCGTGGTCGTGGAGGACGGCGTCAGGATAAAGCGCTGCACGGTGATGAAGGGGGCGCGGGTTCGATCGCACTCCTGGCTGGAGAGCTGCATCGTGGGGTGGAGCTCCTCGGTTGGTCAGTGGGTGAGTAGAGGACGATGGTCACTGGCTCTTTGTCTGATAAAACACTATCTCATCTCCTAAAACCAGACGAGGATCCAAATCAGACTTTGTATTAACATCCGCCCTGAGATCCATCTGACGTTCTCTGACCGGCTACGATGTCACTGGTTTTCCCTGTAAACTCATTGACTTCTTTATTTTTTTCCAGCAAAGAAAAGTTTCTTAAATCAGACCCTCGCCTGACGCTGTGTGTGTAGATACAGAACTTGTTATAGTTGTTGTCAGGTGCGAGGACGACTCATCTCTGTGTTAACGTCTGTCGTCAGGTACGAATGGAGAACGTGACGGTGCTGGGGGAGGATGTGATCGTGAATGACGAGCTTTACCTGAATGGGGCCAACGTCCTGCCTCACAAATCCATCAACGAGTCCGTCCCAGAGCCGCGGATCATTATGTAGCTGCGGGTGGGGGAGGGGAAGATTTTTTTAATGAACTTAACTGAACGCCCAAACTGTGCCAGAGAGAGAGAGGGGGGGAGGAACAGACGGGCAGAAGGAAGGAGGAGGAGAGAAAAAGGAACAAATGAAGTTTTTTTTTTTTTCCTTTAATTAATTTGGACTCGTTTTTCGTTGCACTGCTCGACTGCACCTTCCATCAGTCTGACACGATGGCGTTAGCAGGATCTGTCAAAACGCAGCCTGGCCCGTCAGGCTCATTAAAGTTGTTTCACCGCTTCAGGTAAAACGCTCTGAGTCCTGGAAGTGGCATCTGGTGAATGTGTCATGTGAGGCAGAGGGGCGAGGCTGGTGGAGGGACGAATACTGAGGATGTTTAGGGACGAGGGGGTTAGAGAGCGAGATGATCACTGCTGTTCAGATTCACTATGCATTTACATTTCCTGTACCGGAGACTGGAACCTTGGCTGACGACACTGAGATAAAACAAAATGCTGCGTTGGTTATAGTTAACGCGAGACAGTCACTTTTATTTGTACCTGCTGGAATTCAAAGTATACAATCTAGAATCACTTCAGATCATCTGAGGTATTTTGTCCTGTGGACCAGCAGAGGGCGCTCACTAACAGTAAATCGATAATGCTTTAATCAACTTTTGGGAAACAGGACGGCTCGAAAACTTCAACAGAACAAACTGTAAACTCAACATCTGAAGTTCTTGTGGTGAATAATGTGAAACAGAGAAACTTCATCGTTGAACTTTGTTTCTGACTGGAGAATGTAGTTCTGTTGATTTTTATACAACAATACTTGTTTCTGTTCTTTCTTTTTATCATTTAAACTTTAATTCAATGCCAAATATCTGTGTTTTAGAGTCAGACATTAAGAATACAAAAGGGATATTTTACTATTTTTTTTAATCAGGTGTCTTTTAGCTTTCATCTCCAGGTGAGGCTTCACTCTTTACTTTCAGAAGAATCCTATCGATGATTAGAGGCACTTCAAGGGTAAAAAATCTCTCGATTTTAGAAAATGTCATCTGTATTAATTTGAGGGAACATGGAGCAAAGTTATACGTTTCATAATTAACGTAATACTCGATCTTGATATGACCCTAATACTCTGTCGGGCTCATGAATGAACCACGTCAGGATGATTCATCCAGTCGTTGATGAGAATCTCAAGTTTACTACTGAGCTACGTGAATAAACATTAAACTTAGAGTGTGTTAGAATCAGATTTCACTCTAATGAAGGTTTACAGATTAACCTCGCCTCTTGTAAGAACCAATCATTTTTAATGTTTAACAGAAATCATGTTGAGTAAAATGAATCAAGTGACAGTAGAAGGTTTCTGGAGCACAGACCTGGTTTATCCTCCATGTTGAACTGGCAGCAGATGAATTCAGCTGAACACGATGCAGTGGTTCTATGGTTGTTATGCAGTTAGTGATAAAACAATATTTAGAATACTGAACATGTGAAGACTTTGTGTCTGAATGAATGAAGTCAACTCTTGTAATAAAGTCTTTTTTTATAAAGAGTATAATATAATCAACTGACATTCACGTCTCGTCTCTGTTTGTGTGTGATGTTTTCACACATGATGATGAGTTTACTGCTCAAACACTGAACACACTTGAATAATGTTTTGTGGAGCAGGAGGAGACGGTGGTGGATCTTAACGAGGTGCGACATCTTCCGTTCTTAACCCTCAACAAGAGTAAAACTAACAAAAAAACTATTAACGGGGAAAAACTTCAGAGAGAGTCACGTGTGAGGATCCTCTCCCAGGACGGACAGAAGTGTAATCATGCTTCGTGTAACGGACAACATCAAGAAAACAAAAGTATTTACAGCATTGATTCGAAGTGCCATTGCCTGAGGTAGTTTATACAACGGGGGCTACACCTCATTAAGCCCAATGAGACTAATTGTGATTTGTTGAAAACATTGAGTGCGAACAAGAAAGAAAGGATGAATTAAATTTGAAAATAACTTTGGTTGAAATCTGAGAAATTAAGGATCCAGTGTTTCAGGAGCTTGACTCGTAGTATATCGAGTGTTCCTGTCAGTCTCACAAGCAAAGTGAAGTATATACAATAAACTACTGTAGTACTTGCATACAACAAATCTGAGTGACTTGGTAGAATGAAAAAAACATCAAATAAACTATAAAAATGATTCCCTCCCTCCAAAGTCGAGTCAGATCATACACTGTATGTAAAGATGGATCTCAGCGTCCCCCCACGGTTCAGAAATGAAAAGCTGAGGGGAAAAGGAGATACAACATTCGTATCCTGATCGAACCTCCAGGAACTAAACAGTCTGAATAATGTCTCAGATCCAGATCTCTGAACTGCAGCTCTTGTTCTGAACATAAACACACTCAGTAAAGTGAGCTGAAGGTTTTGGCCTTGCTTGGCACAGTGGTGAATTACATTCTTCAGAACCACACAGTGAAAAGCTGCAGAATGAGAGGAGGAGGAGGAGGAGGAGGAGGAGGAGGACCATCTGATGTTTCTATTGGCCGATCACTCCTTCAGTCTCCTCTGTGACTGGCTGGCAGAGTGAGAGCAGGGAATTCCTCAGGGTTTCTCTGTCTTTGTCTCAGATTAAAAACACAAACAGACCAGTCAGGCCTCCCTGCACCAGGTATCGTCCTCCTCTCCACTGAAGACCAGGACTGAACTAATAGTCTGAGTCATTACCAAGTGCACAGCTGCTGGTTATAACTCCTAACTCGCCCTGATCACAGCCAGCTCACTGCTCTAATGTCTGCGGCTGTAACTTTGCAGGTTCCTGCAGAATTTACCAAAACAGAGAGAAACCACAGAGGTGAATGAAGGAGCTGCTGGGAGACAAGTAACATTCTCCTCAGTGGCATGTTGCTGCAAAATCAGGAGGTGAAGAAACCTGCTCACTTGAAGTTGGGTGGAGGAGAAGGAGAAGGAGGGAGGAAAAAAGGCTGGAGACTGAAGAAAGTTGGGTTTTTTGCCGCTGTGAGTTTGTCAAAGTGGCAAAAGGGAAAAGCTGAGGGTGGAACCAGGTGGAGGAGCGAAAAGGACAGATGCAGTTGCAGTGAGAGTGAAAAGTGAAGAGGAGGGTTGGTGCTCAGCTCAGCAGGACTGAGATGAGATGAACGTCTAGACGGTTAAATTTGCTGTGGGCTGTGCTGAGCCATCAGAGCAGGAGCGACTGTGGGCGGGGAGAGAGGAAGTGTGGTCGACAGGAGAGGAATCTAAAGTCCCATTGTTCTGGAGGAGCGGAGCCAGAGAGGAGCCGAGGAGTCGAACCGCCGACAGACGCTGTACGACATGGACGTGAGCTCAGCCGTGGCAAAGGTAGGATGGAAACAATCTCCCCTGTACATGAGCTGTTAAGTGGAGGTCAAGGGTCAGAGGTTGTCTGAGATCTGGAGAAACACTCTTAGAATTTGAGTTCAGAGAACTTCACTTCATAAATATGAAGAATCTTAAAATGTTAAATATTGAAAGACAGTGCGTTCTAGTTAATGTCTAGATAATGTGACTGAATGAATGAATGAATGGATGAAATGAGTCCTGCCTGCATGAGCTTGTTTTATTATTTTAATTACTTCAGTTCTTAATGAATCCTAATATATTGTAAACATACAATATGTTCTTCAATGAAGAGCACTTTCTTTTTATATTTCCAAGAAACAGAGGAGGTTATTTCTTTTTCACAGATATGTTTTATATTTACTAAAGAATTCTACCAAATAAACCTGCGAATGAAATCATTCTTCTCAAACTTGAAGTAATAAGAATAAAATAATCATTCCAGTCTTTATTATTATTATTTCAGGATCATTCAATCTCATTTATTTGTACAGTGTGAACTCATCAAGTCTTAGAGTTTTAGATCTCAACTGTGCAACTTAAGATATTTGACTTTTAGACAGACGAGATGTAACATGTGGTTTATGGACAGACTTTTACATCCTGGACTGAAACATTGCAGCTACTTAACCAAATGAAAATCACTCCCCAAAACATTCAAATTATCGTTTAGTGAGCTTCTGGATTTGTTTTGCACAGGTCCGATTTAACCCATAGATTTTAATTTTATATCGGATCCTTCCACCAAGTTTCGTTGTAATCCGTCCTGTAGGTTTTGCATAATCTGTCTTAAAACCAAACAAAGGAAAATGTCAAGTCTGATTAGTTTGTTGGAAACAGCTCAACGCCGGAGCAGAAACTTAACAAAAAAGAAAAAAACTGTTTTGTTACGAGAGAAAGTTGCAAAAGTTACTAAGCAAAACTTCCCTTTCAGCTTTTTTTAGATTGTCACACGTGTTCTACAGTTAGAAATATTCTAAATTCAGTTTGGATGAATCTCTTGGGCTCGTTCACGTCCAATTTCTAATTCAGTCTGTGACAGTAATCCATGACCTCGCGGACCTGATCCCCGCGTTGGGTCGGCTCTGGTGTCTCCCACAGATCCCTTCCTAATTCAGCCTCTCGTCGTCCGTCCAGAGGTCGCATCAGTCTGAGGCCCATAACCTGACGGATCAGTGTCACCTGTCGAGGGTTTCATCCCCTTGTTCCCCCCTTTATGGAAAAGGTGTCATCACCAGGATGGAAATAACCCACAACAAACACACAAACACACACAAATGAAGCCACCATGCTCCTGATACACTGCGGCTCCTCTCTGAGTGTTTTCACTTTGGGTGTAAATTCACTGAACCTCGTGAAGATGTTTCCTCACACGTTCCTCTAGCATGTTGTGTCGTTAGGTTTCCGCCTGTTTCACTTTACTCAGAGTTTTTGACTCTTTTTTAAGATACAAAGAAAAGCTGGGGCCTCTCTGTTGGTTTTGTTGCCTCTGGAGTAACGGAATCATCCAGAAGTTTTTGAGGCTGTGGGTTTGATTCTCTGCCCTGTATCAGCCCTCGACTGTGGGTTTCATTCCTCGGAACAAACAGAAATAAAAAAG
Organism: Paralichthys olivaceus; assembly: GCF_024713975.1. NCBI lineage: Eukaryota > Metazoa > Chordata > Actinopteri > Pleuronectiformes > Paralichthyidae > Paralichthys > Paralichthys olivaceus. The sequence goes on from NC_091094.1 coordinate 4,215,166, forward strand.
AATAAATACTCCCAGACTAGATAATGTTGAATTCATTATTTGTCAAATATTTCTCTGGAAGATTTGTTCTGTTTGAACAGTCCTGGAAATTAAAAAGAAATATTGAAAGACATGAATGTTTAGAAAGATAATAGATAATCCCACAAAGTGCTCGTTGATACATTTTGATGGAGAAAAGGAAATAAACCAAAACCCACATGTTGCGGCACACATTGGCACTACAGCTTCTAAATTCTTCCACGTCCATGAATTGTTCTCTGAGGAACTTGTGAAATTGTCTTTTAAAATACTAATAATCCAGAATCTGCCCCTTTGTTCAGATTTCCCCCAAATACTTGGTTCCTTTAGACCCATAATGCACCTCCACCGAGATTCAGGAGCGCAGTGAAGACTCTCAGACTGTGGGGATGTCAAACCGCAGCAGGTCAGCTCACCCCGGTGACCTCCAGCCTCTTATCTCGGAGCCTTTCCGGCAGTTTCTCCGTCACATAGCCGACATGTTTGGAGTAACTCAGCGAGGCCGAGTCCGATCCACCAACAACAACATACTCGTCTTATCTGAATCCTAAATATAGAGCTGCCAACCTCATTCTCCAGAAAAAAAAACCTGATTCTAGTTCTTTCTAGTTCAGCTCTTTTAAATCTCTCTTAGTTTCAGTCAACGCTTCGTCCTTTTATTTCAACTCTTGTTATGGTTGAGAAAACCTCAATATTTGACAGTTTTGTTTTCATCTGTAAAATGTTGTGTCACGTATTTTTTTTATTCTTTGTCTTTTAAACGTTTTGAGGCTGAGATCAAAGTTAAAACATCAAACGTTTCATATTTACATTTTCTTTGGGATTAGTTTGTTGTTGCGCTTTAGTTTATAAAGATAAACAGGAAGTTTACAATGAGTGGACTTCAAAAAGAAACTTAAGATACCAAAAAGAAGATTTGAAGATTTGTTCAATGCAGCTGGATCACAGCCCGAGACATCCAGCGTCACCTGCATCACGTCGTCAGTGTTCTGTCTAATGAGTAATAAGTTCATCTCTTATTTAGAGGAAAGTTTAGATCATGTCTGAAGTTCCTGTGACTCAATCTCCTCCGACCAGAGTCACATTGAGTCACTGGTAAAAAACTACTTTCAACAAACACATTTCCAAACAAACAGGTTTCACGTGTTTTATCTACCGGAAGAATAAAATTCCACCGAAATACGAGTTTCAGTGGAACGCTCCTTTTTAAAGCTGCTTGTTTCAGGTATGAGCTCCAGAAAATTGGACATTTCCTGGAGTTTGTCTTTCACATCTGAAGAAGCAGCGGGAGATTGTTCGGATGAGACGCGTTCATAACGACAGGAAAGTGTCCGGAGCGCTCAGGTGAGGGGTGGAGCCTGGGTAGAGCGGCAGGAGGAAGGTCGTGACGTTTAAATCCAGCTGTGGAAACCAGGTGTTTTTATTTACTGCACATCGACGTCGACCCTCATCGTCAAAACCTTCGTCGACATCTTCTTCGTGTACGGCTCCTCTTTTTCATTTCTGTTCTTTATGTACGAAACATCAACACTCGCTGTGAATTTTCCCGCCGTAGACTCAGACATTCTGAAGGATTTGAGGAAAATATCTGTATTTCATGGCTGAAAGCAGATGATCAGAGCCGGAGTGTGTGAACTGGTGTCAGTGTGGCAACAGTAAACACTCACACTGTGTTCGAGTCAGTGTATCCCAGAGGGGTGTAATGAAGTCTTGTTGTTCTTCAGCTGCTTCTATCCCAGCCGTCATCACTTTGACCTTTTCAACACGGGCCGATCAGCGGCCTCTTCACTGTCACACACACACTTGACACCTCTGAACACACACTCCTCTGTTCTCCCTCGCTGCCAATGACGGCTCGTCTCTCCTCGCGTAATACCTCACAATATGTCATGTGTGTCAATCAACCTCGTTAACGTTAGACGTGAGCAACAACACGGAGAGCAACACGAGCAGGAGTTTCCTTTTGTGTTGGTGAACAGAAGATTAGATCAAAACAAATAGAGCATTTAATACATGGAGGAATATAAATAAAGATGTGTAGAGATATATGAGGAGATAGAGATGTAGAGAGAAAGATAGATATGTGGTGAGATAGAGGTATAAAGTGAGATAGAGATGCATAGAGATACGAATATATATAGAGAAAGAGATATATAGATAGATAGATAGATATAAAGATAGATAGATATAAAGATAGATAGATGGATAGATAGATAGATGGATAGATGGATAGATGGATAGATAGATAGATAGATAGATAGATAGATAGATAGATAGATAGATAGATAGATAGATAGATAGATAGATAGATAGATAGATAGATAGATAGATAGATAGATATTGACCTCGTTCATCACTGTGACCCTGAGATGAGATCAGATGAGGCTGTTTTAGCAGCTTCATCTCTCTGTAAGAACCTTTGTCTCTCACTATAAATAAACATTATATTATGAATGACTCCCTGAGGATAGACTGTTGATACCTGGTGACAGATGCACAGTAATAGCAGCAGGTTTCATGCCCAAGATTTTCTACACACACACACACACACACAAACACACACACACACACACACACACACATTGAGAATCATGTTTCCATCACTCCAGATGACATAAGAGTGTATTGAGGATCAGTTATTATTCATTTTAACCGAAAGGGGGAAAAGAGAAGAACAGGTGAACGAGAAAAGAAACCATGGTGAGGAGCGAATTAAAGAGAGAGAGAGAGAGAGAGAGAGAGAGAGAGAGAGAGAGAGAGAGAGACAACTTAAACATAAAAGAGGAAAAAAGAGTCAGTTAGTGGAGGTGAGGGGGAGGAGATGAAGAATGAAGTGAACAATAAGACTCTGGAGGGTTTGTGAGTACAGATGATATCACCATCCACTGGGTGGACCAGTGAGATCATCCACCCGGTGTGTGTGTGTGTGTGTGTGTGTGTGTGTGTGTGTGTGTTCCCTCCCTGCTCTTCCTCCCACACTCGCTGGGAAATGGTCTAAATTCTTTCTCATCCAAAACTTCCTCACCCATCGTCATCATCAACATCTTCATCAGTCAGGATTTCATGTTTTCCTGCCGACCTCTCCTCTGTTTACTCTGCTGCAGAGAGAGAGAGAGAGAGAGAGAGAGAGAGAGAGAGAGAGAGAGAGTGAGTGTGTGTCAGGAGCAGGATATCATAGTTTTTACAATTCTCACATTGTGAAATCGCGACGTTATCAAACCACGGTTAACATAACACTGGTGAATGCTGACATCCATACTCAGGAGTCAGTTTAAAATGCAAATATTAATTTAAATACAGGAATTATAGCTAGCATACTTTATATATATATATATATATATATATATATATTCAATAAACTGTCTCAATGGGTCAAATAAATATATATTTATAATAATATAAATATAGTTTCTACGTTTTCTTTTTTTTTACAGATGTCTTCAAACTATACAGCAAACAAATTACTAACAAAAGGAAAACTAATAATGTTTGAGTCATTGTGTTTTTATTTCGCTGTCGTCTCAGATGTCTATGAAGCAGACCGCAGGAGGTGCAGGAGCAGCGGCAGCAGTGTGTCTCGTATGTAAAGAGAGCTGCTCTGGATTTCAGCCACATTCTTGGAGGTAATTATTCCTCTCTCCCTGAAAAATGAAACAATATGAAAAAAAAAAGTTCTGGACGCAGTCCCAGGGGTTCCTCTCGTCCTCCCTGGACTGAAACACGCCCGTGGTTCTGTTTATTTGAGCCACAATAAACAAATTTGATTCTTCACAATTACCAACAAGCAGGTCATTGATCGTGATTTTGGTTTTCTTTCATACCTCAGTAACTTCTTTTCTCTCATAACTCCCATTCGCCTCCACCTCTCTGCTGTACAGGAAGGCCTGCATGGCCTGCGGCTGCAGCACGGTGGACCACGCCCCTGGAGGGGACCTTGAAGATGACCAGCGAATGGGACGCCTGCTCGCAGACTCACCCAGCTCCCACTTGACAGCGAAGGTCAAGGGAGGCGGCGGCCTTCGCATGTACAAGAGGAACCGTATGATCGTGACAAATCCAGTGGTGTCACGCAAAGACCCGACCTTCAGCACCACGACATACGACTGGGCACCGGCCGGCCTCAACCAGAAACTGGTGAGGATCAGCGAGAAGTACCGGAGGCTGGTTGTTGCAGTGCGATGCTTCAGTGTGTTGGTGTCTGTATACAGGTATACAGGGTATTGATATAGAGAAAAACAACAAAAAAACAAGTGCCTTAAATACCTTAAATTCATTTTGTGATATCTAGTGTTGAAGTGTCATGTTGCAGCTGAACACCCCTCACCTCACCCTCTGCTTCCAAACATGAAGAAGAACCTGTGGCAGACTTTAATTGTCATAAAAACTCAAAAGGTGTTTAGTTTGTCCAGTCTGGTCTAATTTAAAAAAACATGACGGCCTCCGTAGAGAGGGTCCCCTCGATGTAAATATAAAGTATTTAAATATAAAGGAACTTTTCTGGGGTAAAGAAAACTACAATTCATATAATTTAGATGAAATGAACTAGTGAAAACATCATGAGGATTATATTATTTAATTTACGCCAATAGTTCCCTTTCACCTCAATCTTACACACTGGAGCTTTAAAGTTTTATCACTGAGATTTACCTCTTAACTCAACTCAAATTCATTAGTCTTCATTTAGTTGAGTTGAGCTGAGTTGGGTTTGGTTTCTGCAGTCGTCCCTCTACAGTCTGGTTTCCATTAAAAACAGGCTCATGTATGTTTCAGGTTTCACAGCCTGTAATTACCATGATGACAGTGATTACTGAGCTCTGCAGTAGCTGGAGACATTACTGTGGTTCAGCTTGTACGGACAGACCCAACTCTGACTGCTCTCACCAAATCTTCAGCTAATTCTTTGTTTCATCCAATGATTTGGTTTTCTGTTGTGAATAGTTCGTCACTATTACTCACTCTGACACACAGACGTGACACTGACAACACACAGACGTGACACTGACAACACACAGACGTGACACTGACAACACCTGGATCCTGTGATGACGACTGAACATCTGTTTACCAGCTGAATAATGACATTAGTGAGATAACAGTTAGAAATCCATGTTTTGTGGAAAAGCTCATCCAAACTGTGATATTCTACTTTACAGAGTGAGACAGACAAAGACTTCAGAGGTGGGAGAGGACAAATGAAGAGGATCAGGGTCCATATTCTAATCTTTATTTTAAGTTTTCCTATAGAAGGTATACAGTATTTATCTTCTATATGAAGATACCTGAGGTCCAGTTGGCAGCAGGTTAAGCAGGCTGTTCCGCTTTGCACCTCCCCCTGTGGGAATGTGGTGCAGCAATATTATTTGTCACACATCACAAATAATATTGGCTCCATATGGGATCCTGAGGCGATCCCAGGCCAGATGGGATGTATAATCCTTACAGCGAGCTCTGGTTCCACCCTGGGGTCTCGTCCCAGTTGGGTGTGCCACCACAAATGGTTCCTTCCGACACGAAGGAGCAGAGTGACAGCGCGGCCGCTCTTACTTTAGTTTTTAACAAATGCTGAAAAGAAACAATAAGAGATTTTGTTTGCTGAAGAGCAAAGTGCTGGAAGGACCTCCACGTCCGACACGCTGAGACGTTTGGATCACAGCACAGTTTCTGTGCGTGGTGGAAGGTCGTTGACTGACGTGTCTTGTTAAGTCTGGGCTTACCTGAGCTAGAACTAAAACACCCCTCACCCCTCTCAGGCCATGCAATACATGGAGCGGATCCCGGAGAATCTATGTCCAGTCTCGGGGACTGATGGAGCGTTGGAGCGACGCCGGCAGCTCCTCAGTCAGCTCCCCGCCTACGACCAGGACCCCATGAAGTGTCAGAGTCTGGCCAGTGAGGAGGAGGTAGAGTGCACTGACAAGACCAAACACAACAACACACAACGTGCTACTACGACACTGGTTTTAATCAGGCCCCACACACACACACCTACATTACTGTTAACTCACATAAGATCACTTGTGCTGACCAGTTATCGAATTAATTTCGTGTTTGGAAAATAATTCACAAAATCTGAAGAATCAACTGACTCTGATCTCCAACCTCTGCATCGTCTCCCTGCAGATTTCCTCCATGCTGCTGTTTGTGAAGAACTACAAACAGGAAGTGCTGGGAGTCGGAGAGGTGGCCTTACCTGGTGAGGGCGGAGCTCTGAGGGAAGCAGCCAATCAGAGGACAGCGAAGGAAGCGAAGGATCGCAGCAACAGCGATAAGAAAGATGCTCTGGAGCAACATGACCAGGGCTCGACGAGCAGCAGCGCTTCCTCTGCTACTGGTTCCACTAATGGCACCGATAGCAGCATCAAGACTGATCATGTATGTAGATACAGCGCCTGACGTCTGTATTTACGCTCTGGTCATTTTGGTTGTAAGAATAAAAACAGTTTCAAACGATGCAACTTCGCTGCCACTGTTGAAATGTATTCCTTGTGTGCTATGGCTGTCTCGCTTGAACTTTTGGCTACACTGCCCCCAGAGTTTTCCTGTGGTACTCTTGTCAGTTTCGTCTTGTTTTGATTTCCATATTCTGTTCTCTCTCTCTCTCTCTCTCTCTCTCTCTCTCTCTCACTGTCATCTAGCAGTGCTCGGGTTGCCATGGCAAGGTTGCCATGGACAGTCCAGCTGTTTATGCCGAGCGTGCAGGTTACCATGGCGCCCTCTGGCATCCCACCTGCTTCGTGTGTTCAGAGTGTGGCCAGGGATTGGTGGACCTCGTCTACTTCTGGTCCAATCAGAAGCTGTTCTGTGGACGACACTACTGTCAGACGGTTTGGCCGCGATGCTCCGGATGTGATGAGGTGAGCGGACATCACAGTGAGCAACAGTGTACCAACTTAAAAAGATTCAACTTCATTTGGTGACACAATTATTATATCGTCTTGTTATAATTTGCACTTGTGCAAAAATCTTCATCTGCTGGGTTTGTACCTTATTCAGTTGATTCTCAATGTTCTATATAAATAAACGTGACTGGATTTGACTATTCATTGATATAAATACTTATCCCTCTTTCTCCCACCTCCTCTTGTCGCTCCCCCTGTTCTCCTTCCTCAGTTGATCTTCTGCCAAACTTTTCACACAACAAAAGATGGACGGACGTGGCATCGCCATCACTGCTGCTGCTGGAAGTGTGGACAAAACCTGGAAACACCCTGTCAGCACTGAGACACTCACAGCGTTCTTCACTCAGCCCTGCTCGGAAACAGAATCACAAGGGTGACTCAGATACACTGAAGCAGACAAGCTGACAGACAGGCGGTTTACTAGCTTGTTTCATTTAAAAGAAACAAGCATTGAATAAATAACAGAGAATTATAGTAGATAAAATGTCCACTTGATATATTTCTGTTTAAAATACTTTTTAGCTTTACACTTCTTCAGCTGAACCCACTGGAGTTTCAAGTGCTTCAGGACATTTTTTTCGCAGACACAAAAGTGTTTAAAGTACTTAGAGAAACAGTTTGTAGATTTATTAGCACTTGGAGTTCTCTCAGTGACGGGAGCCAGATGTGCTGTTTCAGTTACAAACAGAAGCTCAGAGGAGCGGACCTTCACGGCAGAAAACCAATGAGTCAAATAAAATGAGGCATACTGATAATGAATAATATGTATTTTATACCTGATAACAAATAAATAGCTAAGACAATTTTAACTTAATGTCCATTTGATTCCTCCAGAGCTTTCAGGCCTATCTCTCCTGCAGAGGTTTCCATATTTCTCAACACTTTTATATTATATTTATTTATATTCAAGTGTCCTTGTCATTATTATCTTTTATGGAGTCAAAAGAAAGTTCATGGAATTTTTAAACTTTGAATCATAATCATTCAATCTTTAAAATCATCATTTATTAATCATCAACATATGGAAATGACTGCTACTATGTGTGTGCAAACATTTGGCTATTTTTTTTCAACCTGGTCCTTATTTCCAGCATATGGTTTGTAGATCTACTCACCCGTAAAGGTTTGGAGTAACTTGGAGTCCTTCGGTTGCTTTTAGATCCACACGCGATCGGCGTATATCCATATTCACAGACGCAGATCAGCTGACGATCAGCTGTGTTTGTTTACACGGAGTTTGCTGCTGCTAGTTTTGCGCAACATGGCAGAATATTGAACAGAGATCTACATACCATATGTTGGAAATAAGGGTTAAAAAAAACCAAACTTCTCCTTTAAATCTCAGGTTTGGATTGGTGCAGCGTCATGTTTCACGTGTCAACATTTATTTTTAAGCAAAAATAGTACAACTGGATATTTAAATGGCTGGACAAGGCTCAACGCAACGCTTTTAACTGACGTTTGGTCGTGTGTTGTACTAACAGTACAAATTGTTCAAAAAGTTTGATGTTATTTGGGTTGAACTGCAGACTAGTTTTATCTCTCTCATATGGATCTCTGCTGCTGCTGCTGCTGCTGAATGCTGCTTTATTCAGGTTAAATTCCCTCATCGAGTTTTATATTCCAAACAAACGTTTTAATTAATGAAGAGTGAGAAGAATGTGTTGAGGGAAAGACAAGTTTCGGGACACAAAACCCCTTTAAACAAGCGAAACAGAACCGTCCTTAAACAGACGGTAGCTAAACGTTCTTTCTAGGATGTAATTAACATCAGCTTATATTTGCTTGTGTTGTTTTTTTATCCGTCCTTTACTTTTCAAAGTGATTGCTGCTAAAATGCAAACTCTTTACAAACAATGATAATATACTGTTTGGCGTGATTAGCTCAATATGTAGCATATCAACAATATTGCTTGATGCAATGCTATCGAAGATGTTTTTGGATATTGACTATGGTTGCATCTCTGTATGAAGTCTTTAGCCTAGCTTTGCACAAACATTTGACACAAGGAGAAAACTCCTCACCTCAGTCAGTTATGAAAAGTGACGTCTTTAGGGACGTATTAATTTGTCTCTAAGATAATAAAGGATTTCTGAAAATCTGCTCTGTAGGAAAATTACTTTATTTTTGTTAATAATAATGTGCAGAAATAAAGAAAAATGTGCAGATCACAATGATTTGAGCAGCCTGTGTGATATTAAACCGAGTATTATCCTACCTGTGATTGAATGTTGTGTTTTCTCTTTACATTTTTCTGCTTGTCGTGTTTTCACAGAAGATACATTGAGAATAAAAAATGAATTCTGACCGTTCACCCTGTTTTGTGTCGTCTTCTTGAAGACTGAGGTAATGACTTTCAATATATCTGATAATAGTTTAATCTGTAAATATATAATATAATAATATACATCACTTCTTCTGGTTCCTCACATTATTGCCATTGTGTACATTGACTTCACATTGAGATGGTGAATAAGATCAGCAAAACTATCTGTTGATGAAGATATATATTTTGCAATTATTTGTTTATTTATGGGGCCCTTTTTATCACAGAGCAATAAAGTATATCTTCTTCTTCTAAAGCAATAAATAACCAATACATGAATAATTATTGTAATAATAATTCTAATTTAAGCAAAAATTAAAGGTAGTTTTAAACCATTTTCAACACATTCCCAGGTTTGTTTTAAGCTAGATCATTTTTAATCAAAGATTTTTAACCAAAATACTTGTTCTCAGTCACATTTTTGTTTTCTTTCACTGTTCTTTTCATTTTCTCTATTATTAAACTTTGGATTGTCAAATGAGTTTTCAAGGCTGGGGGGTGGTATACTACGACGACTACTACTACTACTACTACTACTACTACTATGACTACTACTACTACTACTACTAATAATAATAATCATAATAATAATAATAATAATAATCATCATCATCATCATCATAATAATAATAACAGCTGTTGCTGAGCTGTAATGTCATTGTCTCCAAAATACACTCACATGTGAGTCAATAAGTAAACTTGTTCCAAGTTGTAAAAAACACAGAATATTTGTGCTGAGTCACTGTCATGTAACAGTTTTATCAGCAGCTTTGAAACTGAGTAAAGTTCAAGACCAAGACAGAAGAAACAGAAACAGTGAAACATTACAGAAAATTAGTTGAGTGCTGAAATTAGCTCATTAGCTAAAGACACTGACTACACCCTGAGACCTTTACTTTAATTAAGCTGTTAATTAAACAATTCAAACAATTCAACAGTTGTTATTTCAATTGCTTGTGAAGATAAATAAACACTAACGCTCTGATGAAATGCAATTGTCCACAGCCAAGAAGCATGTAGAGGTTTCACCTATAACGTCAGTCAACGATTCAGATCCAAATATCATTAATTTAATGGACCAACCACACATCTGAGTGTGTGTGTGTGTGTGTGTGTGTGTGTGTGTGTGTGTGTGTGTGCTCATGCTGACGTGCTTTCTGCAGGAATGTGAATTATTCCTGTGGTTTCTCGGTCGACGTTCCTGAGTGGTTGCGTCACCCGGATGACTGTCTGGCAGCTGTTTCCTAAACTATGAAAGAAAAACCAGAAAAGGATATTTTTAGTCCCTAACGGAGACAAATGTGTTTGGTTTGATAATGGCTTTTAATAGCACACTCCGTCATTAGGGAGAGTTTACAGAGGAACTGTTTCAGCACTGCCTCTGATTATATACTAAGATAAATGCTTTTATTTAGAATTATAGGACATTCAAAGTCTCCAGCTTCATCTGACCAGTTTATTAAAAATGTCACATCTTGATATTGGCATTACAGATTTCACCACAGCTCACACACTCATAAACATCAGTCCCCTTTATATGCCTGACTTTTTTTTTTCTCCCAATAAAGAAAGTGAAAAAAGAAAATCCTAGCTCCATCTCTTTGTCTTGATCCCACGTCTCATCCTTTCATCAAGTTAAGAAGTGGAAATCTGTTCAGCTGCATAACTTCTGCTGACAAATAAAACTAACTAACTAACGAAGCGTCAAACAAACAAAAGGTTTGGTGATTCAAACCAAAGGCACAGTAATTGAACTCAAGTCCTGGTGAAACTAATCTCAAAAATAAAGACAGTTATAACATTCACGTTATAACCGATATCTTTATAATTTACATTTATACAAGTGATATATAAGATCTATAAGCGACAGAGAATTGTTAGCTGAGTCTGCAGCCCCTCTTCGGCCTGATGGAGCTTTTTACACTGAGTTTCAGTTAATTTGTTTATCTGATCGTTCCAAACTTAACTGCTTTAGTTCACCCTCATGCTCTCATGACGTAATTTGAGGGCGCAGCAGGCAGCTGATTTTACAGAGACAGCTCTAAATACCCATGTATGGAAATATGCAACATCATGATTTTCATCTTCCTACTTTCAACCAGTGAGAAAAACACAAACAAAACAAAAAAATACAGAACGTTCTGATGCGTTGTAAATCAAGCAGTAAATTGGGTGTTTGTGTAGGAAAATGTGATTTCAGGGAAATTAACTTTGAAACTATAAAAACTGATCTCTGTATTATAAGTCCAGCTTTGTGTTGTTGAGAGAAACAAATGATGCTGAACTGCTGGAGCAGATCACCAGAAACTACCCAGGGGGCATCCAAAGCCCTCGGTTTATTCCACAACTCTTGTGTCCACATAATTTGATTAACTGAAAATTGATTTGGAATTTTCATCACTCAAGTACAATTACAACCGTGTTGGGCCTTCGTCATCGATCATGCGGCTCCATACTTGCTGGAACTGTGTCTAAATCTGGTTTATTGTTTTTCTATAGTACAAAGTTGTGTTTTATTTAATTTCTCGAATTTTGTGTATTTCTTCTTTATTTAACTCACAGAAAACCTCAGATTGTGTTTTTAGTGTGCAATTAACAACCGTTTTATTTGAGCAGCATCATACAGTTCGTGATGATACATAAATATTATAAAGTAGAATAAACCTGAGGAAATGAATCCAGCTGAGATCAGTCGCACGTGGGCCTGGGGTGGCGGCGCCCTCGTGTGGTGTTTTATTGATGTAGTTTTTCACAGACACTGCTTTGTTTACAACGGTACGTGAACGCATCACAGTCCCTTCGTTGTACTTCCCCTTTAAGTGCACACTGACGTGACCTGAGGTAATCTGGGTGAAAGAGGACGGAAGAGAAGACTGAAGAGAGGACAGGCAGTGCAGAGGACTGAAGAGAGGACTGGAGAGAGGTCTGAAGAGAGGACAGACAGTGCAGAGGACTGAAGAGAGGACAGACAGTGCAGAGGACTGGAGAGAGGACTGGAGAGAGGTCTGAAGAGAGGACAGACAGTGCAGAGGACTGGAGAGAGGACAGACAGTGAAGACTGAAGTGAAGACAGGCAGTGCAGAGGACTTGAGAGAGGACAGACAGTGAAGAGGACTGAAGATAGGACTGGAGAGAGGACTGAAGTGAAGACTGAAGTGAAGACAGGCAGGCAGTGCAGAGGACTTGAGAGAGGACAGACAGTGAAGAGGACTGAAGAGAGGACTGGAGAGAGGACTGAAGAGAGGACAGGCAGTGCAGAGGACTGGAGAGAGGACAGACAGTGAAGAGGACTGAAGAGAGGACTGGAGAGAGGACTGAAAAGAGGACAGGCAGTGCAGAGGACTGGAGAGAGGACAGGCAGTGCAGAGGACTGGAGAGAGGACAGACAGTGAAGAGGACTCTGACAGGTATAGTACTTATTCAGATCAGATGTGTGATGGTAATAATATGTTAATGACTCAGTGTGTTTTAATTAATGTGTTTACTTTGAACCAACTGGAGCAGGATCTCAGATTAGGTTATTGATGAGCCTCTGTTTTACAACTGGTTTGAATTAAGTGATCACACAAGGAAATATTTCCATTATGGAGTTACAGAAGTATCTACTAAGATATACTTTTAAAAGTATTTCTCTTTGTGCCTGTCTTTCTCTTCCTCTCCCTTGAATGTTTTTATTTTTCATGTCTTTTCTAATCATCGTGAATACACGTGAAATACCAGAGCTCGTTCATGAAGCGGCCGTTCAGAGACTTAGTTGAAGAACAGTGGAAACACAGAGTTTCTCTGGTCATAGCTTCTTCAGGATCAGAGCTGCAGTTTCTGTTTCCTCCCCCACTCTGACCTGCCCTCACTAATAAACACTCATCACTAGTTATCAGGACCTGATCAGTGCATGAAGTAACTCAGTTTGTTTGATTCCACAGTTTATGAGGTTGCATCCAAACATCATGAAAAACAAGTCATTCACATAATGTGTGCGCTCAGTACAACATGAGAGGCGACACACACACACAGGACTCAGTGTTTAAAGCGACGTGAGCTCGTTCATTTTTATCTGTATGAACCGAAATAGTTCTTATAAATGATGGTGTGAACTGGCTCAACACTCCTCATCAGTCTCTGTGTACACCCTGAGTCACTTCCATTAACAGTCCATTGTAGAGGGGGGTTGCAGAGACTAGTTACTTTTGAATTATAGGCATTATGATGCCATTTTAGCGAATGAACCATTAGAAAGAAATTATAAATTAACGAAAAGTAAAAAAAAAACCTTAACCATAAGTTTATTAGGTTCTTTATGGGGCCCCTGGTAATTCGGGGCCCAAGGCAATTGCAGACCTTTGCCTAATGGTTAAGTCCGCCTCTGGGTGAGGATTGGATCTCTGGACTTTGCTCCTGGTGTCTGTCAAAACAAACTCAGACGACTTCTCTCTCTTTAAGGTCCATGAAGAGGATAGTTCACCCAAAAATGAAACTTCCCTCATCATCTACTCACCAGTCACCACTGTGCAGATGGAGGGGTGAATAGTGTTGCAGCCAAATCCAATACAATTGAAGTGAATGGTGGTAATTCTGCAGGCGTATAAAAACAACAGAAAAAATACACAAAATGCCTCCATACTGTTCCTGTGGAGTCATCCAAGTGTCCGCAAGCCCCGACATTCACATTCGTCTCGAATCGGCATCATTTACACCAAGTTTTTAGTCTAAGTGTCGTCTGTGATCCTCATGCAAATGTGTCTCTTCTGCTGCTCATTGGGACACAACCCCCCCAGTGAAAGAGCCTTGAGATAATGATTGTTATGATTAGATGCTACACAAATACAATTGAATCGGAGTGAATCCAGTGCCCTGTGTGCACATGTACGACCTGTCAAATGTGTTTGATCTGTTTATTTTTTTACAGGTGTGTGCAGCAATGGAGTTGAACGTTGCTAAAGTTATCGTTCCAGCAGGAGGTATTATCATCCTCCCATTCCTCACTTTTATTACCTTCCTCTTCTGGCCAGGAGCGCTGCTGAAGGCCTACAACTGGTAAACACACACACAAACACACAAACACACACACACACACACACACACACACATAGTGCTGAGTCACTGTCATGTAACAGTTTTATCAGCAGCTTTGAAACTGAGTAAAGTTCAAGACCAAGACAGAAAAAGCAGAAACAGTGAAACATTACATAAAATAAGTTCAGTGCTGGAAATAGGTCATTAGCTAAAGACACGGGTACATAGATCCATCTGTAGACTGTTATTTTGTCTTGTAAAATAAAGTGTGTAGCACATTACTTGTCTATAGACATTGATTGGTCATCAGGCATCAACAGTGAAGGCTCTCTGACTAGTTGAATCAACATTTTGTTTTAATACTTGTGCTGGATTTTCACCTGATGGAGTTGACAGACGTTCGATTTTTGTGGACGTTCACATCAGCTACAGCAGCTTAATACACAGCTGTGCACCCTCTTCAACATCTCGGCGATGAACATCTGGGCCTAAACATTCTGCTGTCATCTTTCGCAGGTTTATACGTCGCAGGATGGGGCTGGTGCTCAGCTACTCTTACAGTGGAAGTTACCGCTTTGGTTATTTCAGCCGCGGTACACCAGGGGGCGCCGTTCCATCGCTGCTGATGCTTCACGGCTTCTCCGGCAGCAAGGACATGTGGCTGCCCCTCATTAAGGTAGCACATACACACAAACATTGTTTTTTTTTCATATGTACACAAAGTAAGAATTATGAGAAAAGATGGATTTTTTCTGTGTGTTTGTATTTTTGCCGCTAGTTCCTCCCCAAAGATTTGCATATAGTGTGTGTGGACATGCCGGGACACGAGGGGACGAGTCGCACCAGCGTTGAGGACTACAGCATCCAGGGCCAGGTCACCCGGATCCACCAGGTCTGTTCAAAACAAGAGTTCAGTGAAAGTTTCTGGTTTCAGGACGAAAACGCTTGACACAGCCTGAAAATAAATATGGATCTCTACTTCCCCATAATACTAAAATATTCCAGATACACCAATACATGTGCTCGACCAGTTAGGATGTTTCTCCTGATTTTTATACCGTCATACAACTAATTAAAACCAAACTTAAATGTTGAATATGTAAATTTGGCCACTGGGGATGATTGACGATGTTGTGAAGTTGGTTTGTTTCGCAGCAAAAAGGTCAAAAAGAGTGACAGTGAAAAACAAAACAGCCCACTGGCTAACTGGCTAACTGGCTAACTGGCTCGTGGTGTGTGTTTCCTTCATCATACGTCATTTTCCCCAGGAAGTTACGTATATCAGAGACGGGCAAATCCAAGGGTAAAGCAGATACGATGCAACTAAGAGCCGATAAAAATTAAACATCCGATTACTTTGAATAAAACTGAGAACTCCTCTGGGTTTGAACGTTGAGAAAAATGTGTGTACCTTGACGTTTTAGCTCGGCCCATGTCCCATCCACTAACATAAACGAGGTGTGTTTATGACCATACAGCAGCCAACCACCAGGGGGCGATTGAGATGCTTTGGCTTCACTGTATGGGAGCTGTCATGTTGTCCATCTTTATGAACGGTCTGTGGGTCAGAGTCTAAACACTTCTCTGTCTGTGCAGTTTGTGCAGAGTATCGGTCTCGATAAAAAACCCTTCCACCTGCTCGGGATCTCGATGGGTGGGAATGTTGCTGGGGTGTACGCTGCCCGCTACCCCGCTCACCTGTCCTCCGTCAGCTTGATGTGCCCGGCAGGTAAATCGTCTTCCTCCAGGATTCAAACCTGAGACTTTTTCATGAGGAAGAATTCAACTTTTTTTCTTCTTCTCATCCTCTCTGTGCTCCAGGTCTGGATTCTCCCAAAGACTCTGAGTTCATCACTCATATGAAGGAGCTGGAGGCGAGTCAGAAGGAGGAGTCGATCATTCTGATCCCCAACACACTTCAGGAGATGAGGAACATGCTGAGACTCAGCTGCCACACCCCTCTTAACCTCAACCGACAGGTACAGGACTCCTGTCTGTCTCATGAACATTAATACTTCAGGGCTTCTACAGCTGCTGTTTCTGCTGCTGCGTTATTTGGAATATGCCCAAACACATTTTGGGTCTTGTGATATCTCAAGAGCAGCTCCAGGTAATTCCAGCTTCAAATTTGGTTCACTCGCAGGTGAACTGATTTGAATTTGATGGTCAAAGGTCAAAGGTCAAAGTCACAGTCCTGGTCTTGCGAATGCAACAACTCAGGAGCATCTTGAAGAAAAGTATTCACACTTGGTACAAATTTTTACTTGGACTCAAAGATGTTTCGGCCTCTTGAAGATGATATGTCAATGCTTCAAATCATCATCATCAAATCATCAGTTGTCATTTAAATTTACAGATGAACTGATTAGATGATCAATGGTTAAAGGTTAAAGGTCAAAGGTTATGGTGACCTGCACTGGCTGGAGGATGCATGTGACTGCAAGGTGGTCATTTAAGTTGTGTGTGTGTTTCGTCAGGTCCTCAAAGGTTTACTAGACAACAGAATCCCCAACAACGGCTTCTACAAAGAAGGTCAGTCTGCAAAGTTTCAAGTGTACTTCACAATAAAAGCCGCTTATGGAAAATAATCTTTTTTTTCTTAATCCTCATTAAATGAAAACATTTCAATTGTTGATCATGTTGTGGATGTTAATGAAAAAAAAAAAGTTTCAAACTTTGTTGGCATCATCTTAACAGTGATTAAGTTTTATTTTTTATTGTTTAAGTGTTACTGGAGATATCTGGGGAGAAGTCTCGTTACTCGCTGCAGGAAAACATGCATCAGATCACAGTGCCCCTGCAGGTCATCTGGGGGAAGGAAGACCAGGTAATGGAATCCCAGTGATGATGATGGTCACTTAGAAACCAAATATATTAAAGTAAAAGGCAGAGACACACTGAATGTAAATTCAACAAAGAGACTGATTGATACAGCTTAGTGATACATTTATTATATTTTATTCTGCAGCACATTTCATACACAGAATGCAGCTTTACACAGCAAAAGAAAATGAAAAGATGATTCCGACTGTAAGTGAAAGAATAAACAGTTAAAAAAGTATAGCAAAAAAGTTTAAAGAAGAAAGTTTAGTTTAATGTAAAAAAACAACATTATTATAGTCTCTAATCGTGTCAGTGGTTCTTGTTTTTATTTTATCTTTTATTCTAAGTTCCTTCTAAGTGGGACTTCATTGTTTCTTTACCAACTTTAAAACTAACCATGGAGCCGTGCTGCTCACACTGTTATTGAAAAGATTCATATAATGAACCACACATATGACGAGCTGTTAATAAACGTGTGTCCTGTCCCTCAGTTGCTGGATGTGTCGGGGGCATCGCTGCTGCAGGCGGCACATCCGAGCTGTCAGGTGGAGCTGTTGGACAACTGTGGTCACAGTGTGATGGTGGAGCGGCCCAGGAAGTCTGCCAAGCTCGTCATGGACTTCATGTCAGCGCATAAAGTCAATGGAGAAGATAAGAAACGGTCCTGATGACCCCTGACCTCATGATGACGGTGAAGAGAGTGATTGTGAAGATGAAGATTAGAATAGTGATGATGTACATGATGAAGGCAATGATTGTGGTGGTGATACACTGGTATTGTTTATTGTAAGACTTTTCCAAGACAGCCTTTAGATATGTTAACACTGAAAAAACGCACAAACATGCCTCCAACTGAAGTTACTCTGGATTTCACACAGCACCAGGATGTAATCTCTGTTTTAGATATGAAAACCGAGTGAAAACATTCCATGTGAGGATTTTTCACATTTCTCTCTCAGAAAACTGTATTTCTGTCTCGTTTCACTGAATGACAGATGTCTGTTTGTGTCTCATCTGTCCTGCTGCATATTTAATCTCAGAAACATTCCGAATGATGAATGGGAAATTATTGATTTATGTGTTAGTTGTATAAACTTTTGATAAATTATCACTTGTAATCACTTGTTAAGGATTTGCTATGAAAAATTAAAACTATTTCACAGCTTAAATCATAATGTTTGCATATTCTTACATAAATCTTTTGCTCTTAACCTGCAATATGCTAAACAAAGAGTTCTGTAACTCCCAATAAAAACAGCCTCGTAACAAGAAATATGACGAATCATTTGTGTATCAAATCACTTACAGGTATTTAATCCTGTCAGGCCTGACATGACATGTACCAGGTCACTTTAAATGAGTGTGCACAACCATTAATTACATTCTTTTTACATAACTCAGTGTATTTGTATATATTCATCGACTGTAGATAAAGATGGACGACTTGACAGCTCCCCTAAAGTGAGGCCAAATCATCTTGATCGCTGGCTGCACATAAATTCATGAATCCTGCCTCATCCAAAACTAAAACGTTCATGTGAAATAATTATTTTCATCAAAGATAATTTCTGTAATTTCTAAAGAGGCATCAGGGGTCATGTGACGTGACGACATCAGTGATAACTTCCGTAAACATTCGTGCTTTAAACATCGTAAACATTTCTACTTGAATTTGAATGTTTGGACCTGCGGACACTTGGACGACACCACTGGAGCAGCATGGAGACATTTTACCCCTGATACTCCAAAAGTGTTTCGTGGACTCAAACACTTTTCACCCACACCTCCACCGGCTTAGAGGCGACGATGAGGTGTTTTTTTTTTTTTTTTTTTTTTCATTTTGGGGTGAACTATCCCTTTAATAGAATTTCACGAAAAATGTCTGTGGGCGATTGAACGAGCAGACGTGAACGCACCACAACGAGCACGCATACGCTCAGGTTAGCTTAGCCCCTCGAGCTGAAAACACGTTGTCTTGTTAGCTTTGAGTTTCAGTGAAGCTGGTGAGTAAACATCCTGCAGCTTCATGTTCAATATCACGAGCTGTTAGCTTGTTAGCTTGTTAGCTTTGAGTTTCAGTGAAGCTGGTGAGTAAACATCCTGCAGCTTCGTGTTCAAGCTGTTAGCTTGTTAGCTTTGAGTGTCAGTGAAGCTGGTGAGTAAACTTCCTGCAGCTTCGTGTTCAAGCTGTTAGCTTGTTAGCTGTGTTTAGAGGACAGCTCAACAGGTACGAGCTAGCTTCGTTTTGACCTCTCGTTAGCTAGTTTAGCTCTTTAGGCGGGTACACGACTGTTCCACGAGGTAGATATGAGCTTTCTTCTTGCTCTGGCTGTTTGTGTTGATTCTGACCTGAACCATTACATGGATGTGTCGAGATATAATCGAGACATGTGATAATATGTTAGGACATTAAGCCCTGTGAGCCTGAGTGAATGTCTGTCAAACACCCAACCTAAAGCTAACCTCACCCAGCACTGGCACAACATGATCAGCTGTGACATGTGTTGATAAGAGACTCAGGCTCCACCCCCTCCACCAGAACCTAATAAACAAATAGTTTATCCTCCGTGTGAAAAGTCTGGTTTTAGTGTTGAGTCTTGGTGGAATCTGCCTCTTTGATTAGTTGCTGTGTTAATCTATTTATTTGTTGTTGTTTTTCAGGCTTGTGCACAATAAATCCATTAAAAAATATATATAGTTTAGTCACAATCTACCTCAGAACAGCAGACACACGTTAGAGTTTGACTTATTATTCTTTTTTTAAAATCATCTCTTTTAATCATCATGTGATTCATGTTTTAGTTTGACGTCAGCTGCTCATCACTTGAGGGAGCCAGAGTCACTGATGCTGTAATATCATGAGCAGCGTTGACAAGAAGGACGAATCTGGTGTTTACCAACGGGTGGTGTTAAAGAACGCCTCGCCATACCACTACATGAATGTCTGCCTGTAAGTCACTGTCTCTTTTTTAATTGAAGGGTTAAGTGATAAATGTACAATACCGTGCAGAAGTGTTTGGCACTTCAAACTTTCAGGCCTCACTTGAACACGTCTTCTCCTGACCCAAGCGTCAGCTGGACCAGTCATGACGAGACTAGTTTGGAGGCCATCCTAGACATTATGTGTATCTTTAGATTCTTACCCATCAGGGAGGAATCTGATCAGCTAAATATATATTAATTTGATGCATTAATCATTTACATTTGGATGCATCTGTGAAGTGCTTTTGTAAAGCTCCAAAATATTTAAATATTGTACATGTATACTTGATTACTGCACTTATCTGTGAACAACACCCATACATTGATCACAACTCATATTTCTGTGTGTGTAGTGAGCTGGAAGATGAGTCTACCAGACTGAGTGCAGTTGAATTGAAGCAGTTTATCATCACAGGCCTGAAGAGCCTGCATGGAGAGGTATGGTCATTAATATGTCCAGGCCAACGGTTTGATTCCCACCACAGCTGAACAAATGTGATGTGCTCTGATGCTGAGAGGAGAAAATGTGCTGAAATAATAAGCAAATTGATCAACAGGAAAAAATACAGTACGGAGTCGTCTTTTAAGTCTTCAGATATTCTTTTCTTGATGATTCCCATGGCTTAGTGCATGCTGGGAAGCCCTCAGGCACGCCTGCATCCATCATTCTCTGAGACACCTTTGCTGAGTGGTTCAAAAAAACAGCTTAGCGGCAATTTAACCGAAACTGTGCTCATTTTGAAACAGTCGAATGAACATCAGCACACAGAGCAACAGTCCGCCTGAGGTGTCGAGGCAGTTTTGTTTTCATGCATGTTTATGTGTTGTGTAGGTGGGAGCAGCTTTACCTTTTGACGTGTTGAAGTACGATGAAGACAAACGCACTGCCTTTCTGCGTGTTTACAGCAGGTGAGCTTCAGACGAGTTTCCACTCTTGTGTCACTTTCTGGTTCAAACCACATGCTACAGGTGATGGACTGAATTGGTTTTGTGTGTGTGTGTGTGTGTGTGTGTGTGTGTGTGTGTGTGTGTGTGTGTGTGTGTGTGTGTGTGTGTGTGTGTGTGTGTGTGTGTGTGTGTTTTCTCAGGGGTTTGGTGAAGCTGTGGTGCTCCCTGACTCTGCTGGGCTCCTACCAGAACCAGGCCTGTGCCTTCAGAGTGCTGCAGGTCAGACTTCATCAATTATTCCAAACCTGCTCATATAAATCTTGTTGCAGATACAACACCTACACCATGACACATTTAAAATAACATGTTAAGTTCAGATTGTTTTTTCACAGCTGGGTTTTAGAGGTCAAGGGTGAACCTCTGCTTTCGCACATTTTGTCTTCAGGTGTCTCCGTTTCTGCTGGCGCTGACAGGAAACAGCCGAGCGCTGCAGCTGGACTGACGGGGGAGAAGCATTGTTTTGTTCAGGATGAGTTTCATATGGAGGAGCATCTTAAACAAATCACAGCGGTGCCTCTTGACCATCGCAGCAGCTCCTCCACCCTGTAGGCTGCTCCACATAGGCCAGCGAGCCTCCCTCTCTAAAGCTTTCTCCTTCCAGGATGTGGAGCTGTTCGCCAAACTGACAGGTGACACCAACCCCCTCCACCTTGACCCGGCCTACGCCAGCCAGACCTCCTTCGAGGCACCCATCGTGCACGGCGTCCTCATCAATGGCCTGATCTCGGCTGTGCTCGGCACCAGAATGCCCGGCCATGGCTGCGTCTTCCTGCACCAGGAGATCCGCTTCCCAGCACCTCTGTATGTTGACGAGGAGGTGCTGGCAGAAGCCGAGGTCGTCAAGATCAAGATGTCCTTCGCCTTGATTGCGGTGACGTGCTCGGTAAAGGACAAGATGGTGATGCAGGGGGAGGTGATGGTGATGATGCCAGAGAATCAGCAGAAGATGGGTTGAGATGAGGTCAGAGGTCACAGCATGCTGACAGTGAACAGATCAGATGATGTGATAGTTTCAGGGATTGAAAATGGCTGCCACCGCCACTGCAGCAGCTCAGCATCTCCTGGATTAAGTTGGTTCTGGTTTGCAGCAACTTTTCTACACAGTGGAATTTGCACATTGAAGATTTCATGCTATTGTTTTTTTTTTTGACAAGAAGAAGAACACTGAGCAGAATCGTCAGACACCGATGATGATTTGGAATGCAATGTTTGTATTTTGTTGGCTCTGCTTTGCATTTTGTTTAGCATAAGAAACTTTTGTGTTGAATAAAATTATCATTGGATTTAATTTATTTAAATTGTGAAATGCAGCATCTTTTTTTCTGTCCAGTTCATTGCCTCTAATTGTATCCCCTTGCTGCCTCACTGTGGTGCTGCGTATAACCCGTCGATGGAGGACCAGCAGGCTGCTCCTTAGTCCAACCAATCACCTCAGCATGTTGTTTGTAGAATAACCAACAAATATTTTCACGGTTGATCTGTCTGCCAACTATTTTCCAGATTGTTTGATCTATAAAACATAAGACAATATTGAAATGTACATGATGAAATTCCCTAAAGCCAGAGCTGATGTCTCCAAATATCTTTTGTCCAACAGAACAAAACACATTATTTATTAACTATTACGTAAGGAAATGAAAAACATAAGTCATGTGAAAACTTGACCCTTGCACTTATATTTTCATACTTTGTATTGTGGGATACCTTGCTGCTGTAACAGGAATTTCCCATTTTGTCTTCAGTGTAGTGTTGCTCCTAATGCCATAAATTTAGCCGCCTTTAGTCAAACATGTTAAATTATTCAATCAGACAACAGTTTGTCTGGTCTTTGTGGATTCTGACCTTCACATTATCAGTATGGCAAAAAAAACTTAATTTAAATTTAAATTGACTCATCTACACACCACTAGTCCGATGGTGGGTTTCTGATCTCCTAGTAAGTGCTGCAGTCCAATACCCACCACAGAAATACTCCTCTTGTGAGAACTGCAGCAGTAACTAGGAGGATAACAGCACATTTAGGCTAAAAACATGGAGTAAATGATGCGAATATGAACGTTGAGGCTCACGGACTTCACCCACCCCTCCATCGACATAGTGGTGAATAGATGAGTGAATTTGTATTATTGGGCGAACTATCCCTTTAGGTTCTGGTGATTCTGGTCTTTGGACGGGCGTGTTGGTATCAAATCTCACACGACTACTACAATCTGCACACAGTCACTTAGTGAACCTGAGTTTTATTTCCTTTCCTCTTCTTAGCTCAAGATTTTAATTATGTATGCAGTTTATTTGTATTACGTGTAGTTATTTTAAAATGTATATCTTACTTTATTTTATGGGTTCTGAATGTTCAGTTTCAAACATTTTAAAAACAAACTGAACTTAAAGGTTTTTTTCTGGACCTTGATTTAGGGTTAACTTGGTTGCACTTCCTTCTCCTGACCAGCAGGGCGCGGTGACGCAGCTTTGCGTCCTTTCTCCAACTTTCTATTAATGACGACTAAGCTGTCGTGATGACGTCCGACCGGAACAGTGCTTCCTGGTTACGATGAGGCTAAGCTAACAGCTAGCTCGGCTTGTTGTTGTTCCTCCTCCGCTCAGCGGGGCTCCGCCTCAGTGTCTCTCCGGCGGCTTCAGTCCCCGACAGACGGACGCTCGGCTCGGACTTACGCCGTTAATGCCCCGGGATGTCTTTCCTGGAGAAGCCGGCCCCCGGCAAGCTGCTGCTGGACGACACCGTGCCCCTGACCGCGGTGATCGAAGCCAGCCAGAACCTGCAGTCCCACACGGTGAGTGTTCCCCGGACCCAAACACCAGCGGATGAATGTTCGGGTGTGAACCCGAGGTTCGGTGCTCCCCTGCGGGCGAACATCGGTCCGTTGAAAACAGCCAAGTTCCTCCGAAGGGGGCGTTTAAGTCTATCGCTGCGTCACCACTTCCATTATCGGACGCGGTGGCAGAAGCTTCGTTTCGAGCCTCTTTGCCGTGAAACACGACATTAATCACAGACGTCCTCTGAGCTCCGGATCAGATCTGCTGTAACAAACAGCCCCAGCTCCTGTGAGTCAGCTGACATGTGTCTCCAACCTGCTGCGGTGGATTCGACCCGCGCCGTGTCTCCATTATCGGACAGGCAGCTGACACGGGCTCGGTAGCGCTGTCACTGATTAAGCAATTTTTCCTCGAAGCTCTTCTGGACTCGATCGCGAACTGTGACGATTTGCTTTGTCCCCGATTCACTGAACGGTTCCAGCCCTGGAGCTATTGATCACAATACCAGAGTCCATTCAACTCTTCTTCACTTCAGTGAAGTCGTTTAAAATCCTGACCAGCTAAAGTTGTATACAACACAATGTATATTGCTGTTTGAGTTATTGATGAGTGCTCTACTCTTCGGCATCAATCACCTCCACCAAACACCTGTAATACAATCTGTAGGTATTATTTACCCCCCCCCCCTTCTTCAGTGATAGATATGAGGATTGTATTGAATCACTTGCTGCTTTCTGTAAATTCTCCAGATCTCGTTCTTGACACTCAACAGTCTGATGCAGTCGACTGAGACAGTAAATGTTTAGATTTTCTGATTCATTATTAAACCAGTACAGTGCCGAGGATGAACCAATTCAGTGTTAGCCTGAAGAGAAACATGAACTTTGAACCCTTGTGTACAACTAGAAACAGCACGTCAACAGTGAGCTTGTCGATGTTACAACGTTATAATATTGTTTGTATGAAAAACAAAGCAGGGCAGCTCTCTCATAAGTTTTGTTTGTTGTTGACAGTCAGGCTGCAATCAGTTGAGCTAACCAGTTAGCTTTACAATAGCTACTACTGTAAAACCACCATAACCCCCATATTATGGAATCAATTGTCACTCCAGCGCCTCCAACAGTCCCCTCATGAACCCACTTTGGTTTTGGTAGTTTTTCTCAGTCTTGCCGCGGGTAAAGGACAGAGGATGTCGCACCTTGTTTTGAGAGAAACTGTGAATATGGGCTTTACAAATACAATTTAATTGAATGATTGAACTTTACTAGATCCAGATTTGTATTTGGATCTGCACCAAATTTCATACACTCATACATATCAGTCCCCTAAACAATAAACATGCCCGATTTTTTTTCATCAAGATTCATGAATTATCCACCGAATAATCGACTAAAAGGTTGAAAACCGCTGTATCTCACAATTTTAAAGAAAGTGGAAAAAAAATTAAATATCCTGGATCTCCACCCGATCCAGATTTACACTAAATTTGAATGACATCTTCCCTGACCTTGGGTCCTTCCATCAAGTTTTTTGTTGAAATCCGTTTAGCACTTTTTGTGTCATCTTGCTTACAAACCAACCAACGAACAAACGGACAAGGTTGCTCCCAACTTAAACCAAACAACAACCAAAAAAACTCCTTCATTCATCATCTTCATTCAACCCTGCAAAAACCCATCAAAGGCTCAGACCTTTGATGTTTGATTCAGAGAGGTTATATTTTATACCATATTAGCAGGTGTGGAGGAAAAACATGACATCATCATGCCTTCGATACTTACATTTTACCTTTGTCTCTGTATGGTCATAAGGCCACCGGCCAAAAAAACCCCCCGAAAGACCTCATTAGCATAGCCACGAAACAAGAGAAGCAGATTTTTCTTATCCCCACATTTTCTGACAGGAAACAAAAACAGCAACATGCCCTTCCAGACCCTTGGTTTGCTTATAGGCACCGCAGTCACTAAAACTGTGAGGAGAGTGTTGGACTATTGCTTCCCATTCATCAATTCAGAACAGGAGGAGATTGGACGTGCACCAACCATGTTAGACATTGCAAGATCACTGGATAAGACCAGTACTACAGCTGTGTTCCAAGTTGCTACAGCTTTGTATGACGCTTCGCACGTTGTGAATAATGCTGCAGGCGAACTGGACAAGAACTGCCTCTCTTCTATTTCGTCAGGCACTGCAGCACCACCGGAAGGGATCAGTGCTGCAGCTGTGTTTAACCTTTCTGAAAGCTTGTACAAAGCTGCAGATGCTGTGTACGACTCCTCAGTAGCACTGCACCAGACCGGTTCTGATGTAGCTCTGTTTGACACTGCAGTGGCGGTCTTCGACGCTACAGCTCTACAGGATGGTAAAACCAGTGCTACAGCTGTGCTCAACGTGGCTGTAGATTTGTACAATGCTGCAGATGCATTGCAAAAACTCTCACTAGCACTGCCTTCAACCGGTGCTACAGCTGTGTTCAATTTTGATACAACTTGGTGCAATGCTAAAGACGCTGTGGACCATGCCACAGCAACACTGCATGAGGCCAGTCCTGCTGAAGCTCTGTTTGATGCTGCAGTAGCTGTTTTGAATGCTACAGTAACAGCAAGAGCTTTGTTCAACAAAGGCGTTAGACTTGGCATCACTCAATGAGACTGGTGCTGCACTAACCCTGGACGATGGAAATGATCTACTTCTGTGACTCCATGTGAACAATAGAACTGCCCATGGATGAAAGCACAACACAAACTTACTGTGGTGTGCCGTTTTGCTGTGGCGCTAAAAGGTTTGCCATGGCGTGCTGCCACATTTAAATGTTGCCAGCGGAAACAAAAGCTACCTTCAAATAGTCCCACTACACAGTGTGAAATCATTAAATACATGTACCTGTGGGTTTGCTCCGGGTTCTCCTGTTTCTCCCACACAAGAACATCCAATTAAAAAACAAAATAAATAAATAGAATTGGACAATTTCTACTTAGTATCTATTTTCTTTTATATACCAGTAGCATTGCATCTCTGTAGCACAGCACTTCTGTTGATTCACACCAATGTTTGAATTTACAGTATGATTATATTATATTATATTATATTATATTGTATTGTATTGTTATACTCAAAGGAGGGTAAGCTTGCCCTCTTTCATTGTAAGAGCAATGCTAACAAACAGGGTAATAAGAGAACTGAGAGAAACGTAGGCAGACATCATCACAATCATTGAAAATTCTGCTTGTAACTCAAAAGTTATTTGTGGTCTGATAAACAAACTGGTCAAAACTATACAGTAACAAAGCCAATTGTTTGATGAGTCAGTGGCCACCATAGCCTGGAGTGACCAAGTCCAGCAAAGCAATATACGCACCATCGCTACCAACGAACCAGCACTTCTACCAACAGCTACAGGCCCATCAGTATCTGACCCATAGTGTGGAATGGATTTGAAAATTGTTACCAAACAAATTATTACTTATTTAAACAATAGCTCCTCCCCCCTGCACCCAGCAGTTCAGATTTAGGGCTAATCACTCAACAGAATCAGTTC
This sequence comes from Paralichthys olivaceus, assembly GCF_024713975.1. Lineage (NCBI taxonomy): Eukaryota > Metazoa > Chordata > Actinopteri > Pleuronectiformes > Paralichthyidae > Paralichthys > Paralichthys olivaceus. The sequence continues at coordinate 4,242,489 of NC_091094.1, forward strand.
CAACCGTAGTGAGTTACTTCATAGAAAAAGTTAAGGTGTCACTAGACAAGGTTGGGGTTGTGGGGATCCTGCTTTCAGACCCATGACATCCATCTGACACAATCATCTGATGTTACTGCATAAACCACACAATTTCAGTTTTGTTTGTGAACCTCATCAAATCTTACCAGTTTGGAAAATGTCCTGTCGTGAAAATACTTTTTTTTGGTATTTGCTAAGGACAGAGGACGTCACACATTGTTAACCCCTATGAGAGAAACAATGATTTGTGAATATGGGTTTTACAAATAAAATTTCATTGATTGATTTAAATGTTCTAGATCCAGATTTGTATTCAGATCTGCACCAAATGTTGTACACACATAAACACCAATACCCTAAACAATAAACATGCCTGGTCGTTTTCATCAAGACCCATGAATAATCCTCTGGAGAAGGATATGTAAATATTGATGAGGATAACACTTCAGCACCCATGGTTACCACTGAACTGCCCGAATCAGAAACTAGCGATGAAGCATCCATTGGCCACTGCAGAGTCAGAGCCTGCAGCTGTGTTCAACGATAAAGAAGAACAGGATGAGATTGGACCTGCAGCAGCTGGAATTGCCCATGGATGAAAGCGGGCTGCCATGTTTAAATGTCACCAGCGGAATTAAAAGCTGCCTTCAAATAGTCCCACTACACAGTGTGAAATCATTAAATACAGGTACATGTGGGTTTACGCCAGGTACTCCGGTTCTCCCATTCACGAACATGCAATTAAAAGGAAATACATTTTGACCAATGTTTGAATTTACAGTAAGCTTATATAAATTGTAGGGCTGAACTACCCTCTTCTGACTCCCAACTACAGGCCCATCAGTATCTGACCCATAGTATGGAATGGATTTGAAAAACTGGTTGCCAAACAAATCATTACTTATCTAAACAATAGCCCCATCTCACTGCACCCATCTGCAATTCAGATTTACGGCTAATCACTCAACAGAAACATTTACAACCGTTACGAGTAACTTCATGGAAAAAGTTAAGGTGACAAAGTTGTTGGGGTTGTGGGGGCCCTGCTTTCAGACCTATGATATCCATTCAACACAATCATCAAATCTTATTGCATAAATCACACAATTTGTGAACCTCATCATATCGTACCTTTCCTCCTGCACCCACCTTATCAAATTGATATTTATAAATCTTAGCCCCTTGTGGTTTAAATTATATTCCCCTGCGCTCTACATTTGGCCCAATCCTGTTTTACGTTAATGATCTGCCTTCTGTCTGTGGGAAATATGTTTTCCTCATGTATGCAGACGATAAAATGTTCTGACGGCTTTGTTCTCTCTGTTTGTCAGGAGTACATCATCCGAGTCCAGAGAGGCGTGTCTTCAGACAACAGCTGGCAGGTAAATAAACCAATCAAGTCTCAGCCACAGGAGTTAATCAGAGGCAGGCATATAACTTTGTCAATACCACCCACTCTAAAACGCAGACACTACACTGATTAATCAGTTTCACACGTGAAACAAACAGTGGCTCTCGTGTGTTTTGTTGACACATCCATTCACATCAAACTCCTAATGTGGACTTTGTGCCTCTTCATACTCTGACATTTAGCTTCCTCGGGATATTAGCCGATATATATTTGTAAAATGGCAATTGACGATGTTATTAAAATTATATTATTAAACGCTTATGACAAAGAAATGTAAGTGAGGCTTGATATTTTGCAGTTTATCCATAAACTTTATTATAAATAAAGAGAAAACAAATACAAACAAATATATAGAACTTGAACAGAACATCTCTGCCATGTTTATTCTGTCAAATAAAGGTTTTCATATTGACAAACATAAGATACGCTGATACCTATGTCTCTGTGAAAGGCTCTTATCAGCCGATTTTATTCACCAACCATTAAATAAGTTGAGCTTGAATATTTATTTATAACAGCTGGAGGTCACTCACCTTGGTGATAGACATCTTTGTAGAGAAATACTAGAAGGCATTAGTATATTAGTAAATAATAGTTATTTCAAGGTATTGCTGATTAATGAAACATGTTGTGTAATATTTATGTAGTGGAGAGTTTAGTTTTAGTTCAACTTTCGATCTTTAAAGGTCCAGTGTGTAAGATTTAGGTGAAAGGGAACTATTGGTAGAAATTTAATGTAGAATAATCCTCATGATGTTTTCACTAGTTCATTTCATCTAAATTGTATTAATTGTAGTTTTCTTTACCCCAGTAAAGGCCCTTTATATTTAAATACTTTATATTTACATGGAGGGGACCCTCTCTACGGAGGCCGCCATGTTTTTTACAATAGTCCAGACTGAACAAACTAAACACCTTTTGAGTTTTTATGACAATTAAAGTCTGCCACAGGTTCTTTTTCATATTTGTAAGGAGAGGGTGAGGTGAGGGGGGCTCAGCTGCAACATGCACTTTCAACACTAGATGTCACTAAATTCTACACGCTGTACCTTTAAGTCAATGAGAAGTTAATTTAACATGTTGGACCCACAGGTTTGTGCTCAGAGGTAAAGTGACTTACTGCACTCATGCCAGTGACTCACACAGTGACTTTGTGTTGCAGGTGATTCGTCGCTACAGTGACTTTGATGTTCTCAACAGCAGTTTGATGGTGAGAGTCACACGTGTCAACTATACATCAACATCCGTGTGTGTTAAAACCGACAGGTGGACGTCCCCTTGTTTTCCTGTGGTGAATGATTCTGTGTTTTATTTTTTCAACTCAAAGCTTATGACTAGTGCTGTGTTGAACATACTTTCTTTTATTTTGACAAATTTCTCATGTGGCTGTTTAAGTTTTGGATTTTATTTGCCCAATTAAGAACTTTTGGGTTTGGGTTGTCGCCTCACAGCAAGAAGCTTCCTGGTTTGAATCCCATTTGTATTTTTTTCCCGTGTCTGCATGTGTTTTCTCCGGTTTTCCACCACAGTCCAGGGGTTGGGTTAATTGGAGATTTTGACTGTGGTGAATGTTTGTTTTGTTCAGTCTATGGTTTTGTGCCAATTAAAATGGATACAGATGTTTATTTTTAGAAACACTAAATTGTGTTTCTCAAAGAGTTTAAGTATTCTCAAAGTATAGAGGACAGTTTTGGTGTTGGCACCTGAAGTCGGGTATCAAGGTACTAGCATATGAACATTTTAAATGATTCTCTTCCACAGATGACACTGTTGTTCTGACATGTTTGAAACTTGCTGGTCTACTTTGGATGATGGAAACAAAGAGTGAATTGTAGATGATTGGTTTCACTTTATAAGAATAGCTGCCTTGCGGTTCACATTTTCATGCTCAACAAAGAACAAACCAGCTCCTTCTTGGCTAATTTTTCTTTCTGTTTCCTGTCTATTACGACATGTCAGAACTGTGGTTATTGTGTCGTCAGAACTCTTGACTGGTCCTGTGAGAGGGCAGTGATCATCTCTTCACTGCTCAGCTCTTAGTGCTGTAATGAGAAGCTTCCAATGAAAAACCATATCCTTGAAGCCGGGTCACTGACATGCTGCAGTAAAACCTGAGGTCTCAGCCCCACATTGTTGTTAACCATTGATCAGTCATGTGCACGGATGCAGAGCTAGTGCAACTTGTATAGATTTACATCCTGTATAACTCTGCTATATTCCAGGAAGTTAACCAGCAATTACTGTTAAAGATGAACTGAAGGAAATCTGTCTAACAAATGATTTTGTTAGAAAAGTGAATTCAAATGTGAGTCCAGCATCCTTCCAATAGGTCACAGGGTAAATCTGATGGGTTAATGGTATCAACATACATTTGCAAGATCAGGTAGTTTGACCTCTTTTTGCCTCAAACAGTCTTAAAATCCTCCTGTGAGACAAACAGAGTCAAATTGATCTCCAGTAAATCTGTAATTATCAGAAGTTGCCTTGTACCAGACTGGAGCTGATCTTTTCTTTCTCTGAGTTTAGGTCGTGTGTCAAATTGTTCTGGTTGTGTCTCGTATCCCGGTCAGGTCACATCATTCCTGGATAACAGGAAGTCAGCAGTTTTTCTGCTGAGGTTTTGTCTGCTCATTTCCTGTCCAGTTCTCACTCTGACCCCAGTGTCCCATCAGCCCCCCCGACCTTCAGTCAATATACAGCCGAACTTTCGAAAACCTGCTGAAAGTCTGTTTATGTCTGTGGGAGTTTGAATGAAATACTTTTATGAAACACGAGTAAACAAGGAAAACAAGGAATTTAGTTGCGATAAGAAAACTAACTGTACATAAACGTTTAACCAGTTTCTCTCTCTTTCCCCGTCAGGTGTGTGGGATCAGTCTCCCTCTTCCTCCTAAGAAGCTGATTGGAAACATGGACAGGGAGTTCATAGCGGAGAGACAGAGAGGACTGCAAGCCTATCTGGACTCCATCACTCAGCATCCACTGCTGTCCAGCTCCCTGACCGTCAAGAAGTTCCTGGACCCCAACAACTACTGCGCCAACTACACAGGTTTTTTTATCCTCATTTTCATATTAAATGCAAAGAAAAGAAAGAATTAGTGTTTTCTTGATATGTAAGTGAACTAAAGAAGTGTTCTGTGTCTCAGAAATCGCCCTGCAACAGGTCTCCATGTTCTTCAGATCGGACCTGAAGTGGGAGGTCCTGGAGCCTCTCAAAGACATTGGTAAGACTCAGGTTCGAGCCACATAAAGTGAACCTCTCGTGCTGGAGACTGCATTATATCTCAATCAACATGATACAAGCAAATGATGAGAAGTGAAAAGGAGACACACTCTTTATTTTTCAGGCTGGAGGATTAGGAAGAAATATTTTTTAATCAAAAACAAAGAGCAGCCCAAAGAGAGGTATCTGCTGAGCTGGGTGAGTCCCATATATTTGACACTTACACATGAATTTTCTATACAGAAAACAGCTTTAACTCATCAGGAAATTAATTACGAATCACGATCAACTGATTTTATATGAAGTTCTCATCTGTGCGTCTGTTACAGGTCGACCTCGGTCCTGATAAGTTCCTGTCGGACAAAGACCTACAGTCAGCAATGAAGTTGCTCACCAGCCTCTCTGTACGTAACTGTCTGCTGCATGCATGTGTGTGTGGCTAGCTCTACCATAGACATTCAGTTCTCAATAACCAAGACTGAGTTAGGACTAGAACCTGAAATATGAAAAGGTATTGTAAGATTGACATAAATACACAATTATCTAGATTGTGGCGACCCACCAAATGCTAATCAGACCCGTTTCATAACAACACAAGATATCTCTAAATGTGTGCTGTGTTCCATTGAGTCCTCGTGGACCAGTCTGCAGCACTGTTTGCCTCATGCTCTCTCTGTCTCTCACACGGACTCATCGTCGTCCCTTATGTTGTTACCATCCTTGCAGACTTCCACAGTCAGACTTCAAAGTTTCATCTGTGGCTGTGAGTTTACCTGCAAGTGACATGCAATGCAATTCTCTCACACATGAGAACTTCTATTTCTCTCTTCAGACTGTGTACCTGTACGCTCTGCCTCTGTTGAGTTGGAGAGCGAACTGCATACATGAGTGCAGTTGCACCGCCACAGACTGATACACTGTTCATTCATTGCACCGCTGCACAGAGACAACTCTATTCTATTCTATTCTATTCTCTATGGTACATCATCAAATGTCCTTAATAAACTCCAGAACTCTGCTGCTCGCATGCTCATCCATACCCCCATGACCACATCACCCACACCCTCTAGAAATGCCTCCCACAGCCTTGACTCCTCTGAGGACAAACTCCTGTCGCTTCCACTCAGGACCAAGCACCGGTCCTGAGGCGACAGGAACTACAGTATCTCCCTGAACGCATCAGACACGACACTGAACCATCCAAACCCTCCTCCTCAGAACTATGTCTAATGTTTAATAATGATGTGTACTTTATATTTGTGCGTATTTGCTTTTATTTGCTTTCTTTTTCTAAACTATGTGAAGTGTGTGTTAGAGCTATATAAATACTATCAGGATTACTAAGTGGACAGCTAAATCCAAATCTAGATCAACTAGAAACTGAAATCTAAAGGTTTTTTTACTCCTCAGCTTTAACATGTGTCAATATGAATATCTGGGTTTATCCAATGTTATTAAATGAGGCTGTTACTAAACCCAGTCAGGATGGAAATACAAACTCAGGTGAACTCCTGCTAAAGTTAAATCACATGCTTCTATTCAACTGTAAGTTTTTTATATGATTATTAATATTAGATGGACAGATCGACATTCAGTTCTGATTAACTGTGGTCTGTAGTTAGGTAAACTCCTCCTCTTCTTCCTCCACAGGCACTGTATTTCTGTCCGCTGTTGTTCTCCAGCACCAGTGAGTCTTCAGCTCTGCTCATCCGGCCGTTCAGTGAGCGAGGCTCTCTGAGAGACCACATCTGTAAGGTACACTGGGTTCACAGTCAGGATGTAGGGACAGTAACGACACAGCTACAGAGGCCAGGGAAACCGTCTTCAGCCTCGAACCCTCTGGAGTCACGCTGGCTTTATGTTGATAAATGATGTCAAAGTCAGAAACTTTTTTCTTGTCATACGGGTAATATTGTGCTGAAAAACATTTTTTATGTGGTATGTAAGGGCACAAACAGCCAAAATAACCCAGGACTCTCAATCAGTATCACTCCACTCTGCATCTCAAATTTCTGTCCCACCCCAACACACTGGGGGTGAATAGAATTTAATTTGTGCTGTTTATTGTGTTGAAATATTACATCTTTACAAAAACTGCGTCTTTGTAATTCTGGTTAAACCACAGACGACACCAGGCGTTTTCATTGGGACTATTTCTTCAGCAGAAAATAGCAGAAAGTAGTTCCAGTAGAAACGGTTGACTCTTCCCTCTCTGCAGGTGAAGCCCAGAGAGAGTTACCTGAAGAAGTACGGCAACCCGAAGAAGAGCCAGGGCCTTGAACTGCCGCAGGTCAAACTGTACGGCCGTCAGATCCTTGAGGTATGCGCACACACACACACACACACACACACACACACACACACACACACACACACACACACACACACACACACACACACACACATACACACACACATACACATACACATACACACACACACACACACACAGAATAACATGCATGCACCACTAAGTATCATAAAAGTCTGTGTGTGTGTGTGTGTGTGCAGGGTCTGAAGCTCCTCCACGATGGTGGCATATTTTACGGTCATCTACATGCGTCTAATGTCATTGTGGAGGACGGCGTGTGTCGACTGATGGACGTGGAGAACGGCATGCTGGGAGTTCCCTCAACACTTCGACCCAGCTTCACCCCGCTCAGGAAGATAAACGTATGTCACCACGCACCTTGAATTTCTTTACATTGTAAAATAACTATATTGTAAAAATGAATTGAATTGACCCGTACATTCTTACAATACTCTCACAACAGTATAAGTGCTTCTGCGCTTTTTCCTTGAAGCCTCATATTATAAACCAGTTTGACATGATTTGATATTTTTCACATTTTTGAAACCAGTAACTTTCTACGCAGTAATTACATAAGTACGCCAACATATCACAACGAAGTAAATATGTGTTATCTTGTGTTCTCCCTGTTCCTGTGTGAGTTTCCTCTCATGCACTCCAAAGTCATGCAGGTTATGATGTTATTTGAATGCTTAGAAGATAATGAATGTGTGTCTGCAGACCACAGAGAGCATCGACGTCTTCTGCTTCGGTCACTTACTGTATGAGATGACGTACGGCCGACCGCCAGACGGCGTTCCTGTTGATCAGTACCCCTCTGTTCCCTACACAGCTGTGGGTACGTACCAACACACCTTGTATATATGCAGACACATGATGGTAATTGTTTTCACATCGACATCAAACGATCCTGAGACAAATGATGTAATTGGGACATAGTCCTTTGATACGTGAAAGGGAATAGTGTGGCTTTAGGGCAGAGAAACTCACTGGGTTCCCTTCCTTCTTACCAAAGAAGAATCAAATAGGTCACGAACGTCTCACCAGTACTCACTTTGCTTTGATGATTTTTCTTGTGTGTGTTTTCAGTGTCAGTGCTGCAGTCCATTCTGTCCTCAGAAGCCTGCAAGAGCGGGATGCCCACAGTGTCGCAGCTCATCCAGACACCGTGAGTTCACAGATTCTCTGTCAGTGCACAGTCAGACACTGACGCATTATTTACGAAGTTGTCGGTTCACTGCAGCAGCAAGACTCAAACCACATCCATGCTAAACCTGCTGAATCTGAAAGTTTACTTTGTGTATCTTCTTAAATGTTGTTGTACGCACATGTTGCAGTGAACCCAATCGACTGGGACATGTTTTGGTTTGACAGTAAGTGACTGTTTAGTGTTTGGTTACAGGAACGTGGAAGTGCTGTGTCGAATTTGATGCAATTTGGACTCACGATAAGTTCAATATTGATAAACTTGAATAAACAGGAGGGCAGTGCTCTGGAGCAGCGGCGGCTGTTTTTTAAAAGTGAAATTCAATATTAACCATCAGTATAAAGCATCCATCCATAAGAGAAAGGGCAGTTGGTAGGTTTGTGTATAAAAGAAGCTCCTCTTTAATGGAGAGGACTGTCTGGAATGTGCACCAGCAACTTTTTAGTCGCTGTTGTGTCACGGTTTTTGTTCTGCAGGTTGTTCAGTGATGTCCAGCTCCAACAGTCAGAAAAACTCCAGATCAAGGTAAGAGGCTGAGTCTGAAATCTTTTCTGACAGTTTGCCTGTTTATCAGGGAAAATATTCTGGGAAAAAATGTAACCCTGTCTCTGCTCCTCCAGGTTCCCAGCAGGCTGAAGGAGGCTCTAAAGACGGCCAAGGAGAGCCTGGAGAAGCGGCTGCAGGAGGAGCAGAGAGTGGTGCGTCACGCATCTCGTTTACTACCTTTGAGTTAATGTTTTACTTCTCCTGTTTCAAACTGCTGAGCAGCTCGACTGAAGACATTTGGGTCATGACCCTTCATCATCAGGGACCTTCCAGATAAGGGAGACGTAATATTGATTCAGCAAGGACTTTTAGCTCTTACGGCAAAATAGCTGTGGAAAACCTTGCAACACAGTTTTCCCACAACCTCTTCATGTTGCAACCACAAAACGTCAGTGCTGACATCATCGTGGAATTATTTTAACCTGCTCTTGCTATTATGGGCACAGGATGCTGATTTCAAGAGCCGCAAAATCCAAACACTCAAGAAACCCAATTTGACCCTCAGCAGCAACAGTAGTTCTTTCATATCTTCGAATGGCTTTGGAGTAGTTAAAAAAAGATTTCTCATTAAGTAGATGCTGTATTTTTTGGGAAATTAAATGAATAAAACTGTGTTTTATTAAATATTTTACCTCCGTAACTAACTTGTCTCACAACTGTCTAAACACGGCTCCTGCTCCCTGTTAGTGGGTGTGTTGATAACCAAAGTGAGAGAAGTGCACAAATGTTTTCAAATCAAAAGCAGGAATCTACTTTTCTTATATGGTGTCTGTTGAATCCAGTGATTTTTTTATTGCAGACTTCCCTTGTCTGGTGAAAGCGTCCTGCTTCAGTAATTAAAAGGTTTCATCGAGCTGATTGTAAACTTGATGTTTGCTGTTTATAAGGAGGATAATGTTGTTTATGAACTTCTGATTGAAGCTGCACCAGCACAGGAGGTTGACCAGAGCTCAGTCTCACCACGGCTCAGAGGAAGAGAAGAAGAGGAGGAAGATTCTGGCAAGGAAGGTGGGCAGCGGAGTCTATTACATAACCCTCTGTGACTAAGGCTTATGGGATATGTTGTCCAAAGTTCATTTCTAAAAATGGCTGTAGAGTAAGGACATAACAAATAAAACATTCACTTCCTGTGGCGAAACAAATCCGCAGCGTGGCTTCACTTGGAGTTCAACACGTACACAAGTTGCTGAATATTTGTTATAGAGAAGAGACCTCATTTGTCTGATTATGTTTGAAGCAACGTCACAGCGAAGTCTGAAACAATGTTTGGTTTGTGTCTCAGCAGAAGTCCAGACAGTCGGCTTATGAAAACGAGGAAGACGTCTCTGTCAGAAACAACAATAACTCTGGTAGGTCGCTGATGATGATGATGTTACTGCAGCTCAGTCAGTTTGTCTGTGTGCTTTTCATTTTCTTCAAATAAAGATTACCTGATCTCTCCAGGACATAATGAAGACCCACTCTTAATAATACTGCTCCATAAAACTAAAACTATTTTGGTTATTGATGAAGATTAAAATTCAGTTTTTCTGTGTATTTTCAGGTTCTGGAGCCAGTTCCCCTCCCACATGCCCATCCTCCCCCACCCCCCCATCCACCACAGGTATGTCTGTCTGTCTGTCTGTCAGTCTGTCTTCCCTTCCATCTATCTGTCTTCCTACCCTCCCTCCCTCCCGTCTGTCCTCTTGTCTGTCTGTCTGTTAAAGTCTGGTGGGAGAACCAGTCCGTGGTGAGGAAACCTACTCGGTCTGTAGTTCTTCAGCACCGTCGTCTCACATATAACAGCATCGTTTCACCAGATATTTGCACGTGTGATTAATTGATTGAAATCGTTGACTCAACCTGCCTGTTTGTCTCTTCACCGTCTCTCTCATCGTTTGACTGCCTGGTTTGCAGACAGGTATCCGTAGCTCTGTCCTCATGACTATGTTGTGTCTGTAACTAGCTGAACACAGGGTGGGAACCACAGAGGTTAGATTTTATATTTCGCTGAAGTCTAAGTTTCTGTATTTTTCTTATTGTCAAAAAGTCCCACATATACGAGGGAGTGAGGCCACGAAGAGCCTTGAAAGTAAGAACTGCTTTCTCAGTTTTTCTTTCCTCTATTGTGTCATGTGGTTCTTTTCCTCCGCTCCCACGACAGTGACTGGAGACATCATGTTCCTGGGTCCGTCCATCTGTCCGTCCCATTCTTCTGAACACGCTATCTTGTCTTGAGGGAATTTATCTAAGTTTGGTAGAAACACTCAGTTGGACTCAAGGATGAACTGATTCAATTTTGGCGATTAAAGGTCAAAGTCGTCGTGACCTTACAAAACAGATTCTTGGTCTTGTGAACGCAACATCTCAGGAGCAGCTTGAGGGAACTGAGCTGGTTGGCAGAGGCATCATCCACAGGACAGTAACTCTAGTTTGTGTCTGTGGTAAAAGAAGCTCCTCTCCCCCACAGAAAACACTGAAGCTCCTGAAACACCTCCTCAGCACTTCGGACCACACGTCTGCATCACATTTGCATAATACCTGTCAGGCATTGTCAGTTTTTTGTGGGATTTATTGACAATAAGAAAAATATAGAAGACCACCAGATGTTATTTTTTCAGCTTTTGTGAAATGCTGACACAAAGTTTCCTACCCTGGTATTATTGTCTCCTCTCCTTGTTTCCTCTCCTCCTCTCCTTTACTGTGTAAATGCTGATTGGTCCACTGAACAGATAACTGTCATGTGCCTCTCTCTCCTCTTCCTTCCTCTGCTGTCTCCACCATAGAGCATGCTCCATTCTGACCATGTCGCTGGGTAAAGTAAAAGCTTTATAATGGTGGTAATGATGATGATGAAGGTGTCAGGTGGTTTTTAAAGCTGTCGTACACCCAGGCTTCCCAGCAAGCTCCTGGTCGCACAGACCTGTCGCAACATTATGAAGTCAAGTCACGAAGAAGACGGCGCCTAGTTGAAAAACTGAGGAACCACAATACTCATGATTACACACATTCACGAGGTCAAACATCGGATTTGTAATTTCAGCCCAGAGAAATGTTGAAAGCAGCTTTTGAAAAAGTTTGATAATGATGTATTTGCTCTTATTAGTTGTTATTAAACAAAAACAATCTTACTTCAGATCCTCTTACTTTGCTGAGTAGCGCCTCCTATAGTTAAAAAATCTACCTGACAGCGCTCTCTGGTGGACAAACTATGCCTTTACATTTCTCTACCTCAATTTCTTGATACTTATTGTCTGACAAATACATCCATACAGTGGTTCTGCAACTAGAACCTCACCCAGTAGAGTGTATACCTCCGCCAAGGGCCAACGGTCACTTCAACATTCAAATTCACAAGATCTGCACCAAATTTCACACACGCATCGATTTCAGTCCATTAAATATTCCTGATTTTGATCCATAAATTATTCTCGAAGAAAAAAGAATCCCAGATCTGCCCTCTTATCTGGATCCGCACCAAAATGTAACGACTCCTTCCTTGGGTCGTGCCCCACCCATTCCACAAAGTCTCTTGAAAATCAGTTGTGTAGTTTTTGCGTAATCCTGTGACACTTGGATCAAAATGTTTGGAAGAGAAGTGAGAGCTCACCTGCACACACTTACTCTCGAATGTAATTTGATTATGAAGGAAAAACTCAACAAGCCTGTTTCTTTGCTTCAATGAGAACTTTTATTCTTCATTTGACCCGAGGGTGAAGTGGTCAGTTTAGAAATAGTTCCATCTCAACTTTCTCCAACACTTTATCATCATAAACCAAACTGCTGGCGGATGATGAAGATGAATTTAACATTTAAAAAGATTAAAAACGAATGCAGAATGTTGTATCTGAAGTTTCTCGTGTAAGTGTCTTGCCTGGATGTGGGTGTACGCACATCTTTATAAAAACCTCACAATCTGCAATGATTCCCAAACGTCTCAGACGCTGCAGCTCCTCCCTGATTCAGACCTCGTGTTCTCATTGGAGATTGTGATCCATCTGTTCTGTCTGCTTGGTCGGTTCATCTGTTTCCTTCTCCGTTTCTGTTTGTTCTTCATGTGTCTGGGATGGGATGTCACAGTGGAGACGTCTCAGATGTTTAACACTTGATCTGATCGTATCTTTTAAGCTATTAGCGGTGAAAGGTTTTTTTTTTTCCTTATATTCTTTCAGAGCTGCTCTAAAGTTGACCAAACACTTCAGGACTTTATTTCAAAGCATTTTCTTTGGTTTTGTTTAATGTGGTACTCAGATAACTCTTCGTCCATTGAAAGCTTTAGCTCACATTTTCATTTCTCTATATACTTTGTGGAGTGTAACCGTGGAAGTCACTGAAGAATCATCTGAGTATTACATGAAAAACACTCAAGGTCACTGTCGCTGCTAAATGTAATGAAAGTCAGTTTGTTCCACGACCATCCTGGAGACAATCTCTGCACACGTCGATAAATGAGTCACATCTTTAACGATTCTGTGGAATGACTGTTGATATTTAAACTCAAGACCAAAACCTTTCATTGGTCCTTCAGAAGCTTCACCAGCGATCTCAAATAGTTGGAATTAGGCTTCATCCATGCATTTTAAAATGCTGCTGACATTATGGAAACAATGACGTAGACACTCTGAGTCTTGAGGCTCCTATCACATGACCCTCTCCCAGAAGAAAACAACCAGCGAACCAGTGTACCAGGCGACGTGAATAATCAGTTTCAAGCGTCGCTGACCCTGTTGTCTTTGCTAACAGCTGTTAGAACGTACATCTGCTCGGCTGTGAGGAGATTTACCCGACCCCACCCCTTAGCTTGCCCCACCTTTAAATTCTTGTGTTTTTTTTTATCACAGCAAAAAGAAACTGGTTTTTCGACTGATTACATCGTGTGTAACCAGGCAGATTGTCTCTTGTCTCCAGGTCTGGTTATAACCTGTCAAACTGATGGATGTCCTTTCATTACGTAGCAGAAACCTCTTTGCACAGTCACAGAGCAGGAGTCCGTGGACTCCAGCTGCTGCTGTTGGCCTCTGCTTTAGCTTCCTGTTTGAGCTCCCCAGCGTTTTTCTTTGCTGCCTGTCGTCAGCCCTGGGTTTCATCTGGTTCGGGATGCACAGTGTCAAAAGTGGAGGAGACGTACCAGGTTCACGTTCAATCACCATCAGTTCATTCTGTTCGTCAAAGTGATTCTGACAAAACAAAAAGACTTTGCTTTGTTTGGAAAACACCAGGACAGCAGCTCAGATAGTATAAGAAGTAGTAATAGTATAAGAATAGACTTTATATAAAGATGGACGACATGACTGCTCCCCCAAAAGTGAAGCCAAATCACCTGGATCGCCCCCTAGTGGCTGACTGCAGATGCATCTGTATCCAGGATATTTTGGCTTAATCTTTGTACAATGGGAGGAAGTGGAGACGAGTCGTCCGTCGTTATTTACAGCCATTGATAAAAGACCACTTCAGGAGAGAATCAGCTCAAGTCCCAGAAGGCATTGCTGTAAGAATCATCCAATCCTGCTGCTGTGTGGATGATGTTGAGCTGAAGATTGAACTTTTGGGATCTTGGATCAGTTTGAGCAGAACACTTTAAAACTGATGGTGGATTGAGTTCAGCCTGGACACTGATCTGCAGATGCTGGTTTCACAAAGATAAACTATGTAAAAGCTTTAGTAAGAAACCTTTATAAATCTTAAAAGCAGCACCAGCAATTTAAACGTGTTATGATCTGTTCAGGATCAACTGGATCGCAGAATTAGTTTTCTCTGTTCTAGTCTCAGTGCTGGTAGCTCATCAAACTGGACCACTGATGCTGAAATAGATTTGAAAGTGATCGGGATCATTTCACAGCTCCTTGATCAGAAAATGAAATCCTTCTCGTTCCTGGCAGCCTCTCAGGATTGGATGGACCCAATGTTTGTTTTCATTTGATCGTGGATCTAAAAAATACAGACTTGGTGTGAAAGACCAGACCAAAACAGCTTATTGATATTTCCAGCTGTAGATGATGATGACCCATCAGAAAGTCAGAAAATGTCCCTTCCATTGATGAAATAAGTGAATAAATCTGTGTATTAACCATCGTTTTTAATTTAAATTCCTTCAAACGCTTTTTAAAACATCTCTTATTAGAAAGTGGCTCAAATATAGTTTGACAAAACTATAAACAGTGAAAGATTTTGTAAATTGTGGAATCAGCTGAAGTCCTCTCTCTCCTCTGTTTGATTTGAAGTAAAAGTAGCATGAGAGCATCATGTGACCACTGCAACTGTCCTGAGACTGAAGAGTGAAACTAACAAATCTTTGTGCAACCAACCTCTGGGGACTTGGGGAAAGTGAAAGTCACTAGAAGCCGCTGCTCTCTCTCATTCCTTCCTTTTCGTTTTTCTCTCCTTCATCCAGGAGCCCAGACTGCTCCTCCTCCACCTCCTCCTCCCCCTCCTCCTCCTCCTATGCCGGACTCTTCGTCCTGTCCTCCTCCTCCTCCTCCTCCTCCATCTTCCTCTGATGGCGCAGGGGGAGGTCGTTCTGCCCTGCTGAGCTCCATCCAGACCTTCAGTAAGGGCAAACTGAAGAAGGCCGAGACCACCGACCGCAGCAAACCTGTCACCTGACCCCGCCCCCGCCACTGCAACCCGTCCTCCACCTGCAAACCATCATCACAGCGACATGACGACCCACCGGTTCTGCATCGTGGTCTTGTTCATGTCGCCGCTCCCAGAGATGTGAAAACAAATCAAAGTACCATTTTTTAGTTTTTATCTCTATTCCTGCTTTTACCTGCTTTTAATTTTTTTTTAAATCCATTGCTGTGGTTAGAACGAGCAGAGGACTGTCGGAGGAAGCAACTGTCGCCTCAGTCTGTGCTTTCAAGAACTCAAGACAATCCTTGGCCCCTGAGGGTCTGAGCCACCCGGCTCCAGATAGAAAGATGGTTAACTCAAACTGAGTCTGGAGCGCTGCTGAATGAGTGGAGTGTGGATTTCTGTTCCTGATCCCACCGGGTGACAAACTTAAATACCCTGGATCCAAAAACTATGTGCTCTGACGTTGTCATGGCGCTGCACAGTCCTGATCCTGGAGCAGTGTAGAGGAACTGGCCCTAACTCCTGCTTCCACTCTTTTGAAATCATCTCAGACTCATTTTTGACATGTAGCATCCAGACTGCTGCCCGCTCACTGCAGGACATCAGAAGAAATGAAGAACGCCTCCGGAAAATTAGGAGCTGCACTGCAAAAGAAAAAAACCCCCAAACACCTTCATTATCTCATTTCTGTCTGTAATTAAATATCAAAATCTTTATAAGACAGGTCGCTGCATTCGAGACAAGATAGACGCTCTTTTAGATCAAGAAAAACGAAACAAAGAGCAGCAACAAACCAGATAATTGTGATGCTACCAACTGCAGTAAAAGCATTTCCTTCCACCTTCACTGTGCACTTTCAGTTTGCTCAAAAACCTGAGTGAAAATTAGACAAATGTTTATTTATCGATAAAAATAAAATGAATAGAGTTCACTGGAAACAGACTTAACAATTAAATCCTGATGAGCATGTGAATTAGATCCCAACAGTCCCCATGTAAAATTAAAATTAGATTGAATTGATTAAAATGAATTATTCTCTGAGAAATCAATGAAAGTGTTGAAAACGTCTTATCTCAGAAAGTTTGGAGCGGAGACGTTCAGACGTCACAGATTTGAGACCTGTCAGTTGAAGCACAACTTTTCCTAACGTGACTCCTGAACTGGATAAAATAAATCAAACATCTGACCTGCAGTCATCAGCAGCCTGGGAGAAGGAAATCAGTTTTGTCTTTGTGATCAGAGAAGTAACGTTGCTCAAGTCAAACCTGCAGACACAGAAATACAAGTTGTTTTGTTTGGGAAACACCGTCCACTAACTTTATCTTCATTTCAGGATTGATGTCAGACGCTTGTTGGGGAGATTCCTGGTATTTTAGTTTGAATTCTGTTGTGTTTTAATGTTTGTTGTCGTCACAGCTGAGATTCTTTTGTTTGAATGTGCCATATGGATCTTTGTGCCTTTGTGAATCTGATTTTGTTTATAGTAAAAGTATTGCATGTCACAGTATCATCTGTATGTATGAAGCTCTGTCCGGTGAGGATATAAACACTTTAGCACACAGGAAGTAACGATGTTCAGACAGATTATTACCACGCCCCTAATGATTATTTTCTATTCTTCTATAAAATGTCAGAAAAGTTCAATAAAACACGATCTTCACTCTGCTAAAAAAGCTAAGAAGCATATTTCCCAAAATGTCTAGTTTATTATTTTAAAAACTGGATGATTTGGGAACCCACCTTAAATTTTCTTTTTAACTGCCACTTTCTTCAGCTTCACTTTAATCCCTCTCACCTGTGGTCCCCTGACATTCTGTGTGCTGAAGTGTTTCGCCTGCGACAGAGCGGCAGAGTCCTGAGCTCAGGGGAATCCTGCGGCCTGAAGACTCTGATCACTACGTTGAAGCACTCGCAGCGTTTGTTGTGAACGACCGCTCTGTGCCGAAATCCTTTGTTTTTTACTATTCTGTGCAATCCGGTCCAATGCGATGGTCTTCACGTCTTGAATGGTCATTAAATTGTATCAGAATGTTTCTCTGCAGCACTTTACCCGTGAGAGGTGGGAGACAAGTCCAGAGGTGTGTTTGTGTCCATGAGAACAACTTGCAGGATCAGTTCAGTCCCCGAGACGGAGCTGGTTTACAAGCAAGTTGTTATTAAAACCACTGCAGTGTCCAGGTTACTGTCAACTGTCACACGATGTTATCAAGTTCTTTCCCATTGTCATGAAATATCTCCTCTACATTTATTGCAGCTGTACAATGAACGTGTTCATCCATACTGAAGTTAGAACTCCAGTAAGCCTGCTGTGATGAAATTATAACTGCATCTACCAAATGAACATTGATTAAAAAGTGGTTCAGGAAAACAGTGACTAAGTTGTATTTATTGCAAACCCGCTGACGCTACAGAGCACAACTGATGAAATGTCGCCAACACCCCTAAATAAAAACAAAAAAGTGGAATACAAAATACTTATCATACAATTTATATATATATGAACAAGAATATACAGCTTTATTTTGGCTCTGTATATTCAAGACTTTTTATGTACACTAACTTGTACCTTTCTTTTCACCAAATAACAAAACAAAAGATTCAAGCTTGTGGAAGAGGTGTAGTTAATTAGTTTAGCTGTATGACTAATTAATTTATTCTGTGATGAGTTATTTTAAAATTCAGTAATAAAATGTATTTAAATGTCTATTTGTGTAAGCCATGACATTAAATTGTGGAGTAAAGTTCTGTGATTTACATCCTAACATTTGTTACACATTTATAAAAATATAATATAATATTATGACGGAGCATTAGGGCCACATTTCAAAAAAAATTGGGGGAATTAATTACAAGAATAAAGTCGTTATTAAATATGGTGAGAATAAAGTCCAAAAGATTAAGTATCTCCTTATTTGTGAAAGAACAATTCCACGAAATGCTCCACGGTCCTCATTTTAACAACTCTCCTCCTCTAAAACAACGGGTTAGAATATTTACGACTTTACTCTCGTAATATATTCTCGCCATATTTAATAACGACTTTATTCTCGTAATTAATTCCCCCCCAATTTTTTTTTTAAATGTGGCCCTAAAACTCTGTCGTATATAAAATAATATAAAATAATATAATATAATATAATATAATATAATATAATATAATATAATATAATATAATATAATATATTTATTTATGGCATGTTTTCTCCTCCATACTTTTTGACTTTGTGTCCTTGGGTTTTTCCGCCCTCGCTTCCTCCCGCCTCCTTCGACGCCGAACCGCTGTGATTGGCTGAATGGCGTGACGCAGGCTGACGTGTAAACCAAGCGCGTCGCCGATTGGGTGTCAACCCTCCGACCTCCGTGGAGTCCCCGCCTTCCCTCCAGCAGAGGACAGGGTGAAGATGGCGGCGTCCGTGAGGTGTTTTCTCCGCTGCGCTCAGGTCTGCACTCCCTCGAACGTCTCCGTGCTGCACTTTGATTCACAGAACGAGCTGCTGACTGTCGCTGTGTGTGTCCGTGTGTGTGTCTCTCCTCAGAAAACCGTGTCCGGTCTGCGGGGCTTCCACAGGAGCGTCCCGGCCGCAGTGCAGGTCAGTTAGCAGCTAACAGGCTAAAGCCCCTGATTCTCCAGGTGCTTGAAAACGTCTCTGAGCCTGTCCGCGGGTTTCGTCAGACTCCGGGGGACACATTTCAGTCTCAGCACTGTGTCTCCAGCGTCAGGACAACACACGACAATGTGGATCGGACTGCGGTCACCTCCACAACTCAGGCCGCCACCCAGTCTGTGTGTGCGGCTTCGTGTTCACCCTCACAGGCTGATGTCAGAGAGAGTTCGTGCAGCACACACACGTGCAAGATGTACAATTATTTAAAAAAAAATAATATATATTTGTTTTTACATAGGAGCGCATACATGTAGGACGGTGACTGAGTTGTTCAGACAGAGTTAAATTGAGGCAAAGTGAAAACAGAGGAGACTCGTTGAATGTTTCAGTAATCAAGAAGCATAAGAACATGAAACAGTGCAAGAGTGGAAGTGATAAAGTGACAACATCTACTGATCCTGAACACCAGTCGTTATAAATGAAGTCTGATTAACGTGTCTTTAAAATCACACAACTACTATGAGAGAGATCTTTAAAGGTCCAGTGTGAAGGATGTATTGTCAGAAATCCATTCATAGTGTGTTCATTTGTTTACGATCACCTGAAACTAAGATTAATTGTGTTTTCGTTATTTAAGAATGAGCTACATCAAAAGTGTGTCCTGTTCCTTGGAGGCTGCCATGTTGCGCCGCCATGTTCCTACAGTAGCTCAGTGTGGACAAACCTAGTTCTGGATCATTCGTGTGTTCTCAGAGTTTGAACAGAGTTTTCCTTTCACACATGCTCAACACAGCGGGAGGTTCACGGTAGCAACAAATCCTCCCTTTTATTCAGGCAAGAGGTGGAGGTGGAGCCGACAGAGACAGGAAGTGATGTCTTAGTGCCGCTGGAGCCGTCGCATGATATTCTTAACAACACACAGACGCCGTCGTCAGCTTTTATCAACACAAACTCTCTTGACGTCATTTACATCGGTGTCTTCTACGTGTGTGTCACCTCTTCTTCATTGGGTGATTTTTTTTCTTTTTGTGTGTGCATTTTTACGGACTTTATTCCAGGAGGCCCGATCTTACCAACCCATGTTCAGACTGTTTGTCACTGGTCGTATTAGCCCCTATGCACAATGTGTTGGATTTGGTCTAAGGTGTTTGTTGTCACTTAATTTAACCCGACTATTTTCACAGCCTCCTTTAGAAAAATATATACCAGAATTGTTGTGAATTTTCACACCCTTAATAAAATCCTGCTGACCTTTGCATATTTTTTTAGGTAATGCACATTTTTCTCATTTAAGTTCTTTTTTAAAAATATTTTATTGATAATTTATTCAGTATTTGCTCACTTTGAATTTAACTCTGCTATTCTGAAGTGCAGTTTAAGCTACTGGAAGCCCATCTATCCGCCTATCTCTCTAAGTGCTGTGTTATCAGAAAGTGGTTTCAAGATATTGATAACTCTGCTGTTTGTCAGGTGACCGTCCGCGATGCCCTCAACCAGGCGATGGACGAGGAGCTGGAGAGGGACGAGCGGGTGTTCCTGATGGGTGAAGAGGTGGCTCAATATGACGGAGCCTACAAGGTGAGTGGACCCTCGTCAGAACACGATGGGGTTCATGAAAAAGGTTTCACAGGAATGGAATTAACTTCTGTCTGTGGTGCCAAAGATTTAATAAAACTTCAAACGTGTGTGTGCAGGTGAGCAGAGGTCTGTGGAAGAAATATGGAGACAATCGTATCATCGACACTCCAATCTCTGAGGTGAGACACTCGGCCGCTTGTTTTCTGTTGAACATGAATGTGAAAAACTGATTCGTCTCTTCCCGTGTTTGTTTTGTGATGAAAACACTGGAATTAACATTCTCCTTCTCTCTCTGCGACACAGATGGGCTTCACTGGTATTGCAGTGGGATCTGCCATGGTGAGTTCAGTCCATACACATGATTATTACAGTGAGGGAGTTTAAAATTTGGAACTCGGCTTTCTCTCAATCAAACATTATTATTATTCTGAACACAACCTCCAAAATATAGAGTTCAGCTGAAAAGCTTTGGCAGTCTCGTTAAGTCTGGTAAACTGTTCTAGTCAAGTTAAAATAATGTTGAGACATTTTTATTTAATGGATCTGAGAAAATCTGACGATTATTAAATGTTGTTGATCTGATGATAATGTGTCGCCCCCTGCAGGCTGGCCTCAGACCCATCTGTGAGTTCATGACCTTTAACTTCTCCATGCAAGCCATCGACCAGGTCATCAACTCTGCAGCAAAGACCTACTACATGTCAGCCGGTCTGCAGTCGGTGCCCATCGTCTTCAGGGGACCCAACGGAGCGTCGGCCGGTGTCGCTGCACAGCACTCGCAGTGCTTCGCTGCGTGGTGCGTTCATTTTCATTCTTGTAGTAACACCAAACTAACACTGGGCTAACACACCCTCTTCTTTCAAGCCTCAACCACAATTCTTGATTTTGGAAACCTGCCTTTGGATTCTGCATCGCATCATTTCTGCGGATTTGTCAGCTGCACATTAACGATGCACACTGAACTCACTTTCATGAAACCAGACTGACACAACTTGATCCTTTTTTAAAAGAAGCACTTGAAGTGACAGTAGATGAGGATGGTCCGACATTAGTTGTGTTTCCATTGTGGTTGTTGTCTGTCTGCAGGTACGCTCACTGTCCCGGTCTGAAAGTTGTTAGTCCCTGGAACTCCGAAGATGCCAGAGGTCTCCTGAAATCAGCCATCAGAGACGACAACCCCGGTGAGAGCCGTTCTTTTGTTGGACGTGTGACCTCCAGTTCTTCTTTTAACCTTCCGCTCATTTATATAGAAAAGTATAATAAGCTCAAGTTTAATGTTTTTTTAATTCATATGTGTTTGAGCTGTAACTGTGTGTGTGTGTGTGTGTGTGTGTGTGTGTGTGTGTGTGTGTGTGTGTGTGTGTGTTACAGTGGTGTTCCTGGAGAACGAGCTGATGTACGGCGTTGCCTTCGAGATGTCGGAGGAGTCACAGTCCAAAGACTTCACCATTCCCATCGGCAAGGCCAAAGTTGAGAGACAAGGTGAGACTGACGCTGTCGGTGTCAAGACGCGCGACCAAATAAATGCATCGTTAATCGCTGGAATGACGTCTGAGTGTTAAATATAGAAAACACCAACTCCTGATATTAACACAACATTAGTGGATGGGAGAAAGATTTTCTGGACATTTTGGTTGAAATCTGCTAAAAGTTTTGATGGAAACTTGTTTCGTTGTTTCCAAACTCTTTTCTCCTCCCGTGTGTTTCAGGGACTCACGTCACATTGGTCTCTCACTCTCGGTACGTCAGCCACTGTCTCGACGCCGCTGCCGTCCTCGCCAAGGAGGGAATAGAGTGTGAGGTAGAGGAACAAAACGGATGATGGCTGACAGAGCTTACCTCAGCTCAGTGGTGCATTAACTACTTCCTCTGTGTGTGTCTGTCAGGTGATCAACATGCGGACCATCCGCCCTATGGATGTCGATAGTATTGAGACCAGTGTGATGAAGACTAACCATCTGGTGACAGTGGAAGGCGGCTGGCCTCAGTTCGGCGTCGGAGCTGAGATCTGCGCCAGGATCATGGAAGGTGATCATTATCCCACACCTGTGTTCTGATCAGTCAGTGGACTTTAAACCTGGACATCTCGTTTTAAACAACCTATGAAACTGATATTTGTACTACTCCTCAGTATTTGTACTTGTTTACGTGTGTCTGGTAAAAAAACTTGGAGGGGATTGTCACAGATGTTGACGGCCGTTTAACAATCACAACACTCACCCCCACCTTTGTGTACGCCTGCAGATTTAACACTGGGAACCTGTATTTTGTCTTCTAACCCCCTGTGCATGTTTGCAGGTCCAGCTTTCAACTACCTTGACGCTCCAGTCACCAGAGTGACGGGAGTCGACATCCCGATGCCCTACGCCAAAATCCTAGAGGACAACAGTCTGCCACAGATCAAAGACATCATCGTCTCTGTGAAAAAGACCCTCAACATCTGAGACACACACACACACACACACACACACACACACACACACACACACACACACACACACACACACACACACACACACACACAGAGGAAAACCCTACCAGAATCCTCTTTGTCTTGCTCACACAGACATTGGTCAAATATTAAAACCTTGTGTAAATACAGTCAAACGCTTTCTTTAAAAACTTCTCCCGACTGTTTAGTTTCCAGACAGATGTTGATCGATGAAACGCACAGCGGTTCAACCTGCACCCAGAGCTGCTGACACACAGTTCGGTCAAGTCATCACTTCTGTTACTCAATTATAGACTCAACTGAACTCTGCGTGTGGCTCTGGTTGCTCTTTCCATTTCTCCCTCTTCAAAATAAAAGTAGCTTTATCCTGTAGATTTTAAACCTGTATTTCTGTGACATTCAGTGACGACAAATCGCTGAGTGAGCATAAAAAAAAAGGTGAGGATTTGATCCGTGTTCAGGTCTGAGAGCTGGCAGGGTCAGAATAAATGTGTGAACGTAATTTCCTCGGCCCTCCAGAGGGACTTAGATTAAAGTTAACGTGTTCAATGCTGACTGAAAGAGTTGAGTGTGAACTTAAGTCCTCATCTCATTTAGGCCAAGTTCTTTACTTGACACTGAAACCTGTCAATCCCCAAACTTGAGAGTCAATGAAATGATTCGATCACAAAACATTTGGTGAAGCAGCAGATTTCCGATTGAGTTTTATTCCTGCAAGCTCTCAGATCTTCAGGCTGATTAAAACTCAGTTTGTGCTCTCGGTTGTTTTGTTGTGAATACACACTTGTATGTTTCTAACCACCAGAACACGTAGTCTGCTAACTTCATTATACTGGCACTCGACTCTCTTTGAAAGCAGCAGTGAAGAAGAATGACCCAGCAGAGCACTGGAGGGGGAGCGTGGTCAGGATTATTTATTGTAGCTGCAGCAGCTCTGTGGATGTTTTTGTTGCTGTAAACGACTCTGTTACAGAAATAAAAACCTTTGTCCTTCACGATGCCTCAGTCTGTCACTTCATAATTTGTGCACTGGTTCCTCCCAGTCTGAACACAAGCAGACTGGGGTTAGGTTGATAACTGTAGGTGTGAATCTGAGAGTAGATTTGTCTCTAACTGTCAACCCTGTGATTCACTGGTGATCTGGTCAGGATGTTCCTCGGCTTTCCACCAATGTTTTCTGGAGATGTCTTGGAAAATGTGTTCTTTATTCCCCCGTGCCGGCAACAGTCAGCGGCCAAAGGCATCATGTTTTCAGCTTGTCTTTGTGAACACACTTTCTCCAGCACACCTTGTGCAGACGTGAACTGACAAAATGTTGGAGGTCAAAGACAAACACAGGATTCCGTCACATCTGTCACAAACATTCACTTGGACTCAACGATGACCTGATTAGAATTTGCGAGTTCAATGTCGAGGTCACTGTGACCTCACAAAAACCCTTTTGAACGCCTCCAGACAATTCTTTCATTTCACCCAGTTTTTTTATGGCATCAAATAAATAAAAAAACAAACTTATCAGAAACATGAACACTTAAAACCTCAGTGTGATAAACTACCTGAAATGACACAAACTATATTTCAGAAAATTTTATTCAACGTGTACATTGACTTGTTAGTTTGATCCGTGTCCCATCCGCTAACGTGGTGGACGCAGGTTTATGACCTGTACTGAAGTCGATCCAGACGCTTCACTTGTGGGTAGCTGACATGTCGTCCATCTTTAATTACAGTCTGATTCAAACTGGTTCTGAAGCTTTGATTCTGTTCAGTTCACAAACAGTAAATTAAAAAAATAAAAGTATAAATCCCAGGTGTTTAACTCGTCTGTGCATCGACTCAGCTCAGAAACAATGAAAAGAAAGAAACAACTTCAGACTGTGACCACAAACATTCTGAGGCTTCCAGTGTTCAGAATCCCAAAAAACTGTTTCTGCTCTTGTGAGTTTAACTTCACGTCACATCAGAGTCGAAATCTGAACTGAGAGCTGCTCTCATCGATAATAAAAAAAAACTTCCCCATAACTTAAATCATCCAGCAGCTGGAGAAACATCTGGAAGATCACTTCTGAAAATACCAGCCAGATATTTGAACATTTACAGATTCATCAGTGGCTGGTGGCTTTACTCAAGGTGTATTCAGTCTCCATGACGATAAGCCACGGGCGATAAACCCCCCATATACTTTTTACATTTACTGTTCCAGTGGACCCATGTTCCCCCACCAGAGACTTTAAATCAAACTCTTTAGTAAAAAAGAAAAAAACAACCCGGACATTTCTGAAAATAAAAATACTGCTCTTAGGAAAAACAGGATATCAGATCATTTTTTGGCTAAATTTACAAATACAAACAAAATGTTAAAAACTAAAATGTATTCAAACCAAACTCATGTTATTGTTATAATGTGTCCTTGGTTGATGGTTGTAAGTTCAGACTCAGTCCAGACGCTGAATCTTGTTTTGGAGGATGAAGATGTTTTGTAATATTGTCGATTTAACGATGAAATAAAGAAGAAGCGCTTTAATGAGCTGAGGGCGGAGCCTCTCCGGCTCTCTGGTTGTGGGTGGGGTATTTTGAGTTCATGGGTGGGGCCTACAAAGTCTTAGGGAGCTGATAGGTCAGATCGTCCAACCTCCGAATGTCCCTTCAGCAGGCCGAGCCTCACCACCACCACCCTCCTCTTCTTCTGCTCCGACCCTTCATCTTCATCCTCTTCCTCCTCCTCATCCTCCTCCTCCTCTCTCTGTTTTGCCTTTCGTTTGCCTCTCTCCTTCCTTTTCTCTTCCTTCCTCTGCTTCTTTGCCTTCTTTCTCCTCCTCCTCTTCTTCTCCTCTTTTTCCTCTGCTGCTTGATCCTCCTCCTCATCCTCCTCCTCCTCCTCCTCCTCTTCCTGTGGCACTCCATCCTGCACCTCTTCCTCCTCGACTGCCAACTGTAGTTCAGCCTCCTCTTCCACTTCTTCTTCCTCTTCCTCCTCCTCCTCATCATCATCATCCTCCTCTTCCACTTCTTCATCCTCCTCTTCCTCTTCGATATCGTCTTCCTCCACATCTGACATCTGTTCTCCTTTAATCTGTTCTTGCATCAACCTCGTCCTTTGTCGTCCATTTTGTGTTGACTGACAAAGACACAAACACACTTCAGAAATAAGACCTAGAATAAGTTCCTAGAAAGGTATTGACACATTTAAACAGATTACAGAACAAAATGATCATTCAAGTCTGAGTTTTACTGATAAATGTTGGATCAACGTCTCTTTTAACTTTGTTTTTGTCTCTTTCAACTGCTGATAAATAATATCTAGGTTTCTGCAGCACCGTGTTCACCAGCTAGTCATGTACGAGAATTTCCGGTGACCGCTGATGTTATTCACGAGCTTTGAACTACCAGCACCGCTGATCATGATACTCACTGTCTTCTTGCCGTTTCGGAGCCTGTGCAGCAGTAACCTGACGGTGTCCTTGTTCTGACACAGTCCCATGGTGTTGAGGGCATCGAGAGCTGCGCCAGAGCAGCCCTGTAGACGGAGCTCCGCCCCCAGAGCAGCCTGCAGGAAGTTGTTCTTCCAGATGTTCCGAGTGAAAAGTGGGATGGAGAGCGCCACCACAGCGCGACGCTCCAGAAGTGTCTGTGCCTGCTCCTCGGACAGAAGGCTACCGCACAAGAGAAAAACAGATGCTCATCAGACCACCAACCCACGTCTGCTCAGATTTAGATACACAGGCCCACGATGAAGCAGATAGCATAAAAAGGTAACGAGCCTTCAGTAGAATTCTTTATTTAAAGCTCAAACACGTAACTTACTGGCTGCTCTTGGCGAGGGCGTTGATGTCAGGGAACAGCGCGCGGAGGCAGGTGGTGACAAGTGGAGCTTTCTCCTGGGCCCAGTTCAGACATCGTCGCCAGGGGAAGGAAGACAGCGGCTTCCTGCTCGACACCTTGTGATGAAAGGGGCTACCTGTTTGCCGCGACAGTAGCTTCATCTGCACCGCAACAGGAAACAAACAACAAATTAAGAACGTGCTTGTTATGAAGACTCAAGCTATTTATCCTGACTGAGAGGAGTGTCCATCCTCACCTCCTCTTTCAGCTGTTTACACCAGAAGTCCATCATGGGCTTCCGGGCGCCTTTAGCAGACCAGAGCATTTTGAAAGCAGCCTTGTAGCAGGACTTGCTCACCAGCTGGGCCGCTTTGCTCTTCTTCCCCATCCTCCGGCCTTTCTTCTTCTTGTCTCTGCCGTCTGACTGCTGTCACCAAAGCAACGCCAACGACATGATGCTGTTTCAGGTATTTTGTATTTGTGGACATATCGACACGTATGTTGCATCAAGGAAAAAGATATAACTTTAGACTATTTACGTGAAAAGGAAATACAGCTGCAACTTGGGATCGAGAATTATTTTTGTCATGAGATTGTCATTAAATATATTTCAGAGATAAACAATCTCAGGCAAATGTGGCAGAAACACCTTCAGCTGTGATAACTTCATCACACACACACACACACACACACACACACACACACACACACACACACACCTATCTACCTGTTTGGTGTCCGGTGGTTTCAGCCACACTGGCCGCTTCCCCACTTGTTTGCGTTTGCATTTGCT
The DNA here is from genome assembly GCF_024713975.1 of Paralichthys olivaceus. Classification (NCBI taxonomy): domain Eukaryota; kingdom Metazoa; phylum Chordata; class Actinopteri; order Pleuronectiformes; family Paralichthyidae; genus Paralichthys; species Paralichthys olivaceus. Next base: position 4,270,013 of record NC_091094.1, read on the forward strand.
CCGGATGACCTGCGCACATGTCTCGCAGAGGAAGGACCTGTCTTGCACCACGGTGTCCGGAAAGACCCAGTGCACGGTCTCCGGGGAGGTGAAGGTGTGCACCGCCCTGCGGTTGAAGCTGCGGCCGTGTCTCTCGAACAGAGACTTGCAGCAGGAGCAGTTACTGTCCTCCGGCAAGACGCACCGCCGGCGGCTGCCGCGCTGCGGGGCGAGGGGGGCGGTCTGCGCCAGCAGAGAGGTCGCTTCCACATAATTCCCCACGGGACAGTCCACCTCCGCACCCACGACCGGCTCGGGGATCTCCACCGGCAGAGAGGCAGCGGGCTGCACCGGGGTGCTCTGCTCCTGTTCAGCCGGCGCAGTGAAGCTTTCCTGCGCAATGACTCCGCCGTCCCCCGCTGACGCACCGGAGAAGGAGGGCGCCTCGGTGGCAGCAGAGCTACTGTCCACGGAGTGAGCATAGTCGTGCTCGTTCGGGTCGGACGAGGGGCCGTTCTCCTCCTGGCTCGTCGCGTCGGTGTTTTCACTCGACATGGTGAACGGCGGATCTCCGGTTTGAGTCAACAGACGAAATACGCAGAAAGAAAAACTCTGTCCGCGGTCATCGCTCCAGGCTAGTGCTACAGGCTAACGCTGCGGGCTAACAGCGGGACTCCCGCGCCAGCGTCTCTCCGTGAGGCTCCTCGGCCCCCGCGACACGTGTCGCAACGTTAGTTTGACTCCAGGAAGCGACGGAAGCGGAGTTTAACGCACAAGTTTCTCCGCAACAGACGCAAAACAGAAGCTGAGACCAACAGGACGCAGCCGCGTATAAACAACACAGCTTCCTGTTCCTGGAGACGAGGACGCTGCTGCTGCTGCTGCTGCTGCCCCCTGGTGACGGGAGGTCGTTGTAGTTTCTGCAGATGACATGATCTTATTTTACATAGTTGGTGAATGTGTATGATCCATAGACTGAATATAAAGATGTATGATCCATAGACTGTATATAAAGATGTATGATCCATAGACTGTATATAAAGATGTATGATCCATAGACTGTATATAAAGATGTATGATCCATAGACTGTATATAAAGATGTATGATCCATAGACTGAATATAAAGATGTATGATCCATAGACTGTATATAAAGGTGTATGATCCATAGACTGTATATAAAGATGTATGATCCATAGACTGAATATAAAGATGTATGATCCATAGACTGTATATAAAGATGTATGATCCATAGACTGTATATAAAGATGTATGATCCATAGACTGAATATAAAGATGTATGATCCATAGACTGTATATAAAGATGTATGATCCATAGACTGAATATAAAGATGTATGATCCATAGACTGTATATAAAGATGGGTATGATCACGGTTTAAACTGTTGCCTATAGGTTTGCAAAGCTCAGCATGATTATATGGATACTTGAAAGTGTGTATAAATACCCAACTAAACTAAATACCAACTAAACTAAAGCTTAGAGTTGCTTCAAGCTTTTGGGGATCAGCACAAAACTCACATAATAGTTTTATATATGTATTATTACTTAATTAATTAATTATTTATAATTAATTGTATTATTCCTGAGACTTTTGGCTCTTGTTTCTACTTTTCGTCAACTTTTGCAGTTTGATATTTGTGTTTTCTCTGTGTCCCTGCAATGTTTTGTTTATTTTATGTAAACTGCTGCACTGTCAATCGGGCCTCACACTCAATATATCCCAGAGTTAAGATAGGGTTTGAATAAAATAAATAAATCATTGATGTTAAATGTGGAGGGGGGGATGAGAAGAGGATACATATATTTATATTTCATTATTTTCATGTCTTTGAATAGACTTTAAATAGTCCAAGCTTTTTTCCCATTCGCTACTAGCCTTATCAACAAGGCCCGGAACCCACGCTGACACTCTTTCACACTCCACCTCTGCCACCTCTGCATTCTATACTCTATGCGTTACATTAACGCTCAGCTATATACTTATATTGGAAATACTCTGCATACTGTGAACACTGAACTTACTCAGCTGTACTGCTCTTCCTATGTTTCCTTTTTTACCTTCAAAAACATACTGTGTATATATTTTTATATTTATATTGTTAAATTTTAATACTTGATTTTTTTTTTATCTTGTTATATTTAGAGATGTCTGACATGCACCAACAACATCAAAACAAATTCCATGTCTGCGTGAACTTACTAAGCTTTTTCTGATTCTGATTCTTTAAAACAAACTCTTATTATGAAAAGACTGCCCGGATGCTCCCTCTTGTTTCCGGTGTCTCAGTGTCAATAAGTCAAGGCTGCTGCAGCTGAGGCTCCGCTCAGTGTCTCCTGCAGCTCAGTGTCTCCTGCAGCTCAGTGTCTCCTGCAGCTCAGTGTCTCCTGCAGCTCAGTGTCTCCTGCAGCTCAGTGTCTCCTGCAGCTCAGTGTCTCCTGCAGCTCAGTGTCTCCTGCAGCTCAGTGTCTCCTGCAGCTCAGTGTCTCCTGCAGCTCAGTGTCTCCTGCAGCTCAGTGTCTCCTGCAGCTCAGTGTCTCCTGCAGCTCAGTGTCTCCTGCAGCTGAATCCTGTTGAAGCAGCGATGGATCGTGGGTGAGATTTTATTTATTTTTTTATTATCTCATGTTTCTTACTGACGCTGTGTCTCTTCTCTGACGCCTCATGCTAACCGGCTAACCAGCAGATGCTAACGACACAGAGAGAAGCATGAGCAGGTTTTTTTCACATCAGAGTCTGAGTGAAGACAAACAATGGACACGTGTTTACTTTGTGACGCAGCTCAGCGCTGCAGCACAGTTCAACCTGCAGCTCCACGGTTTGATTCCCGAAGTCTGACACAGGTGGAGTCAAGATTCAGCACAGAGACATGAAGACCAACACAGAGACATGAAGACCAACACAGAGACATGAAGACCAACACAGAGACATGAAGACCAACACAGAGACAAAGATTAAATAGAAGAGGTTTCATATAAAGGGTAGATAATAAAATAGATGATAAATATTTATAGAGCAGATATCTAAGTTACTGAGTGCTTTACAAGCAGGTCCTAGAATCATGAGCACAGCAACAATTAGGAATCACAAATATTAAGACTATTCATTTAAAAGAACTCTGAAAGAAATACAATCCTCTGAAATGATTAAGGCAATCTGATAAAAGTACGTAGAAGGACAATCAAAATAATAAATAAAATAAAAGGTGATAAGAAAATGATTTAAAAAAAGATTTTAAGAGGTGATTTAGGTTGTTAAGTAAGTAAGTAGTAAAATAATACAAATAAAATGATAGAGTAAAATGGGGTGATAGATGTTTCGACAATGCTGACTAAATTAAAAGCAACTGATTTGGAATCAGAAAGCACAATTCTTTCAAAATTTTTTAAGAAAAATTAAGAGAGTAAAAAGAGAAGAATTAACAGGTAGAGGTAAACAATAAAAAAGGATACATCTGGAGAGAACATTTAAAAAAAAAAGTTTAAGGAGTAAAATAATGCAAATAAAATTGATAGAACTTTGTAAAATAATACAATGGAAGTAGAATGATGGCATGAGCTTGTAAAATAGTTTGATTTAAGGCACCTGTAAATAAGACAGTTTAAAATCTGCTGTGGATGTGTGGAGTGTTCCTAAGACTATCAAGCAGTTGGTTTGAGCCGCGTAGTCAATAAAAGCTGCTTCTCCATGATTAGATTTTAAAAACTGTGGGTAGATTTGAAACCTGATGTGAAAGTTACAGCAAATTTAAATCTTTGACTGTTGAAAACCAGCACATTGAAGATCGTCATGGGCTCTGAGAAATCATGAATGCCATTTATCTCACACTTTTCTAAGACATTTTATACAACAGACAATGAATTCTTAATACAAACAACTGTCAGATTACTTGATAATAAAAATAAATATTGAAGCAGTAAAAGATTGAATCTCTGGTTCTGCTGCCTTGAGTTTGATCAGTTTTTTTAACTGTCAACGAATGGGGAATAGAAGCACCTAGTTCCTCGGCCTTCTAACACACATCTGATGTACGTTGTAGCCACAGCTCATTGAAATGCTGTGTAAGGTTCATTAATCAGCCACAGGAAGCTTCATTCTTCTGTTTTGAATCTGCTTCTGGGAAAAGAGGCATTATTGCTGCATCAGCTGGCTGCGTGTCACCATGGCAACCACTTCTCAAGCCATCCGTCCTCTCGTTGCAGGTGTTGGTGGAAAAACGCAGAAATGATCCTCTCAACAGTTTGACCTGAAGAGAAACCGCACAGGCTTTGAGCCACTCCAGGGCTGCAGATGGAGAATGGAGACCTGGGTCACATGGTGCGTGTGTGTGTGTGTGTGCGCCTTTGCCTTTGAACAGTGTTTGAAGTTTGAATTATAATACAGACTTTCATGTTGTGTGTGTGTGTGTGTGTTTTTTTAAATTCTGGTTTTGTTGGTAGTGGAAGCCGAGGCTACATCCATAATACCATGTTTTCCACACAAGCGCTTTGGCTCTGTATCAGTTTGAATTCCCGTCCATCCTGTGACTGTACACGTGAAACATTTGGTGGTTAATTGCAGAATTATTACGGATTGCTTGAATAATAGCTCATCTGCCATGAATGTGAACGGTCGTAAGCTGTTAGCAGAGACAACGGGGTCAGCAAAGCTTGTCATTGATTGTTAATGTTGTGTTCTACACTGACAGCCCAGGCTAATGCAGATTGTTTTCTTCAGAGAAGAGGGTCATGTGATAGGAGCCCGACGAATCAGCGAAGGCTACGTCGTGACCAAAAAGGCCCGATCAGTAAGCAGCTGACTGTTCTTCTATTTTTCTCCAGATGGGGGCGCCAGTGACTCTGAATGTCGGCGGTTGTGTGTACAGCGTGTCTGTGTCCACGCTGCAGCGTTATCCAGACTCCATGTTGGGAGCCATGTTCAGAGGAGACTTCCCCACAGTGAAGGACTCACATGGAAACTATTTCATCGACCGGGACGGTCCACTGTTTCGGTGTGTCTGTGTGTGTCTGTCTGTGTTGTATGTGTTGGGGTTATACATTTTGGAAAAAGTAATTCTACAGCTAGCTGGTAAACGTAATATTAACATTTACACTGTGACATGCTAAATGTTAATGAGTGTTAGCATTTTACCAAACTACCACGATAAATGTTTGAACCCATGTCCTTCTGAAGAGGCGTACCACCAGGTGTCTTCCTGAGTCCATTACAGGATATTTCTATAGTCACCACATGTACAATGCCATCTATATATTTTTAAGCTGTTTTCATTGTAAGAAGGAACTTGGTAAGGAAGTGAAGTGAAGGAGTATGAAGGGACAGACGCATCCTTTTGGTTTTTTCATAGGATTGTTGACAAACAGAATAACAGTCATTATTCTTTCACACAGTAGTGAACTAAACTGTCAGGAAATCCAAAACAAAATTTTCCCACCCTGACAGTTAGTTTCTGTGTGAATGTACAGCAGCTCTTTCCCTCCTGTCCCGACGTTAACCGACACTTCAGAGTTTTACAGAATCATCAGCTCAGCAGTTTGGACAGATCCTGTCTGTTTATGCTGTTTCAGCTACATCCTCAACTTCCTGCGGACATCAGAGCTTACGCTACCGTGTGATTTCAAGGAGACGGAGCTGCTCAGGAAGGAGGCAGACTTCTATCAGATTGAGCCCCTGATCCAGTGCCTGGGAGACCCCAAACCCATGCTGCTCTACCCCACTGACACTTATGAGGAGGTGGTTGAACTGTCCAGTACCAGGAAACTGTCTAAATACTCAAACCCAGTTGCAGTTATCATCACCCAACTCACCATCACCACCAAGGTCAGTGGGAACAGGTCTTGTCAGTCAGTCAGTCTGTCAGTCTGTCAGTCAGTCAGTCAGTCTGTCAGTCATGGCTATGATGTTGATTTTCCGTGTCTCATTTTACACATGTAATAATAATCTTAAGCAAAGTAGGCAAGGCTAATGTTGATTGAGAGTCTAAACAGTTTAATATGTAATTCTATAATATATGGCTTTACAAGATACTAATAATTTGTTCAGTAAAAATTGTGAGACAAATAAAACAGTATTGATAATTAATTAAATCTACAGACATGACTCCCTATCTGTCTTCAGGTCCATGCAGTGTTGCAGTCCATCTCCAGCAGTTTCACAAAGTGGAACAAACACATGATGGACACCAGAGACTACCAGGTGTCCTTCACCTTCGGCCCATGTGACCACCAACAGGAAGTGAGCCTGCGAGTCCACCTGCTCGACTTCATCTCCAAAAGTGTACGTGGCTTTTATCTCATGTTTGAAGTCTAGTTTGTGTTGCTGTGTTGCTGTGGGTGTGTGGGGGGGTGGGGGGGGGGGGGTATTTTGTTCAGGTGGGGAGTGAATTAAATTGAGGCCATGTAAAGGTAGACGTCGGGTATTTTGGTGGAAAATGTGTCTTGGACTTTGCACTGAGAGCAGACGTCTGCTGCCATTGGTTACATGAATAAAACATTTTCCAAATTATTATTTAAAGTAAAATTATAACATATGATGAGATGACTAATTTGTCTCCTGTTATTTTCCAGGGTTTCACTATACGCAACACGCGTGTTCACCACATGAGTGAACGAGCCAATGAAAACACAGTGGAACACAATTGGACGTTCTGCCGACGAACTCGGAAAGTTAGTGACTGACGGATTAACCACATGGATGGACTGGACGTTACCATGGTGTCCTCAGATAAACAGAGATTTGTTGGTGATGGTGGTTTTGTTGATATGTGATGTTTTGCATGATGTGTGTTGTTTTTGAGTAGTTTCCTCAGTCTACTCAGAAGAGTAACTGTCAGGCTAGCCATTAGCCGCTTTTGTTAATTATTGTCAAGTTTAAACATGCATTTAATTTGCTTTATTTTATATATATATATATATATACATATTGTATATACGTACGGCCAATACAACAATGTTTTAGAAATTAGTGGGTTTCTGGGTTAGACTGACATGATGCATTCCAGAAGTGAAGCCAGTTTCAAAGTTCCAATTGTGGTCCAAAAAAGTGAAGTCGAATAAAAAGCAGGAGAAGTCAACTTAAAGGCAACAGAGTTTATTGTATAGAAAAAACCCGAGAGTATTCACGTGCCCAAGCAGGTGTCTCTTTTTCTCTGTCCTGCACAGTTTTGACCATTCTTGACACCATTATCCTCTGTTCAACTCGGTTACTATTTTTTAAAAGATATCTTGATCACTTTTGACACCATTATATTTCAGTGAGCCCTTTTTTTTTTTTAAAGATTATTATTTGTAGTTGTACACACAAATCATCCTGATTGATACACACAGAATATATTGTTTGATTCATGGTTATTGTGCTAAACTTATTCTAATCATTGGCAAATCATATTTCTCTTTAACTTCAACACACTTTAGATTGTTGTGCAGATTACAGGTATATAGTGACATACATATGTGACATTGTATAGTGACGAAAAATTACACTACACTCCCTGGTGGCTGGTTACAAGATAGGTGTTAAACCTTACCTCCTCCATGTTAACAGAGATGACATGGACCAAAGTACAGATCAGCCCTATCACATATCTGTTATGTGTCAAAAACCATGAATGAATAATAATTGCAAATAAAACAGTCTATAAAATGATCATCTTGGGTTCTTTTTTCTTCTAAACCTCAGATCTCACCTTGTCTGCTCGACAAGCTAAAGGATAGGAACACTTTTTTCAAGTCTCTTAATGTCATGTTATGTCACACTTATTCCAGAACAGCAGCATGTTATCTAAAAATCACACACTGAGGGAGCAGTATGCCTGCCTTGTTTTGTTCAGTGTAAACAAGCAAAGCTAGCATAAAGAAAGGTATTCTTGTATTCACATTTACTAATTTAGTAAATGCTTTTATCCAAAGTGACAAACTGTGGGACAACACTAAAGCGCAATAGGAGACCTTGAAGAAGTCCTGAAAGTGTTCAATAAGAGTGGGAGATGAGGTAAAGAAGTGTTCTGAAAGTGAGCACTAAGTAGTGATGGTGTTAGAGGAGTAGGTGCTCTTAAGAAGATAAGAGTCTCAAAGAGGTTCTTCAAAATGAAGAGGAACATGGCTGCTCTCAGAGCATTAGAGAGGCTTCCTCGTTCCAACATCAGGAAATCAGAGATCAGTGAAGTTGGGACAAAACTGCAGGACCACTGATTAAAAGGGTTTTAAATATATCACTAAACAGCATACTTAAATTCCTCCCCTCACCTGTGAACAAGACCCAAGCTACTTACTCGCTTTCTCTTGGGGCACCAACTCACTCCAAACCCAGAGAGAGAAATCCACTATTTTCCAGCATAGAATCATGGCCTCAGACTATGAGGTACTGACTCTCATCTTGACAGTATCACATGTGGCTGCACACTGCCCCTATGCTCTTGAAGCTGTGGTCTGATGAAGCCAACAGAACTACATCATCTGCAAAGAGCAGGGATGCAAGTTTGAGATCTCTAAACCAGACACTCTCCTCACCTCGGCTGTGCCTCAAACATCTGTCAGTCATTATCACAAACAGAACAGATGGGAAAGTAAAACCATGGCAGACTCTTACTTGTTCAGAAGATATTCACAGCTCTCATTTTGGTTATCCATTGACTGGCAATTGCCCCAGTATCCCTTACTCCCATAGTACCCTCACAGGTTCCCCCTCACAGACACAGTCATATGACTTCATATCCAAACAATATGTAGACTGGATGGTCATACAGCATCCACAATTCAGACAGGTCACTCCTTCCACCAAATGCTCTCCGGGTATTGGTTAATTATTTCCTTTGTGAACCTTAAAGTCCCCAGGTAGAACCCTTTCAAAGACCCCACTTAGAGACTCCAAGAAGGCCTGGTACTCTGGACTGCTGTAGTGCATAAACAGCCAGAGCCTTATGCTTAGTAACTTGAAATTGCATAGAGATGACCCCTTGTTCGCTCGATCCCACAGTATATCTATAAATGAGAAGACAATCTTGAGCCCATCTGCTATTGTCCTATGACAAACTGGCCTCAGAGGGGATTGGCCAATATTTCTTGCCTTCTGGTGTAGACAGCGGATATCTGGCCCAAGACTCTGTCTTCCATTGTTTGCAGTCCAACAATCCCACATGAGTCAAACGTTTCTAGTGCATCACCACAGCCAGTCCATCCATTATCTACATAATGATATATATACATAATACATAATATACTGTACTTATCCTTTGAGGGTCTTAAGGGGGCTGGGGCCAATCCCAGCTGGCTCTGGGTGAGGGGCAGCGTACACTCTGAAGAGATTTCCAGTCTATCATAGACCTTAAAGACCATATAACAACCATGCTCACATTCACACGTACTAACCAATTGCGAGTCTCCATTTATCCCAAGCTGCACGTCTTTCATCTGGCAAGGGGGAAACACACAAACTCCACATAGAAAGACCTACGTTAGCCAGCAGGTTTGAGGTTGCTATGAGGTGACTGTGCTAACCATCGCACCACTGTGCGATTCCTGTGCCCCTTCATGAAAGAAACTAAATAATATATGACCTACAGGGCTCAGCTGGACATTGTGTTTATAGCATACAAGAAATAAACACCCAGATGCTTTTTTATCCAGTGTCAAGATAATGTATGAGAGGGGATGGATATTGTGACGTTATATTGAATATTTAAATTGGATTAACATTTCTGATTTAAACATGATTAACAGATTTTATGCCTAATTATGTTTAAATTGGCTGCAGAGAAATAATAAAGATATTAGGCATTATTCTGTTAACATTTAAAGCCTAGATGCTATTTGTGCTTGACGAATGTGCAATCCCAACTAGGCGTTGCCCCAAGGATCTGTTCAAAACCTGAACCTGTCACTGATACCTGTTGCGTAACGCTAGTTCCTTATTTACACAGAACTATTCCTTTTTTCCAGAACAGGGGACTTCCACTTCAACAGATTTTGCATTGTGAAATATCACGGAATGTTCCAGTACACAGAGTGACAATGAAACAAGATCTATTAATCATCTATTAAACCTCATTAATCATTACTTTTAAGAATTTACTTCTGGTCACTTTTCATTCTTTTCACCAGAAGCTTTATCACTTTAATCATCCACGACCTCTTTTGCGACAATACATAAAATGAGTTAATTGCCGAAGCGCTTTAGCCACAAACACAAAAATAGGCACAAACCCCCGCCCCGTCATGACATCACAGCCAGTCTCTTTGGCCGAGCCTATGTTGGTTTATTTACTGTGTTGTTATAGACTCAAACGTCTGATTTAACTATCTGGGAATTTTGTTGTATTGTTTGTTTTTTTCGGAAATTATTTCGCTTGTTTAACCAAAGATAATTTTTGGTGCCTGATCGCTTGTAATTTGCGATTTAACATCATTGTGCACTCAAGTTCCTCATTGCAGAGATGTAACGTGAATATAAACATCGCTAAAGCTATTTAGCCACAAACACAAAAATAGAAATAAACCCCGCCCCCGCCATGACGTCAGAGTCTCGGTAGGTTTATTCATCGTGTTGTTACAGATTCAAACATTAGTTGGTTTATTTGTTTTCTTGTTATAAATTCAAACATTAGTTGGTTTATTTGTTTTCTTGTTATAAATTCAAACGTCTCATTTAAATATTTTTTTAAAAATAATCCCCCCCCCCTCGGAGCTCACAGGGCCCGCCCCCTGTCCTCTCTGCCCGGCAGCCTCCGCCTCTCCTCCCCGCTCCGTCTTCCACTCCGCTGTTGTTGCAGCCATTTTACTGTGGACCGTCGGCGCAGCGGCGGGCGGAGGATGCCGACACAGCCCCGGTAAAAGGTAATTCTGCCGCCACGTCCACCACTTTCACGCAGGTCGGTCACCGCAGGTTTCTGGTGGATTGAATCCGCCGGAGAAGCGGAGGAGAGCGGGGGTGGGAGGTCCAGCGACCGCGGCGGCGGCGGCAGTAGCGGCGGCGGAGAGAGCTTCAACTCACGGCAGAGGTTGAGAGTGTTTGTCGCTGCCACTTCTCAAGTCCGTGAGAAAAATGGCGGCGTCTTTCACCAAACCAATGAAAGTTGTAAATGAGCCTCTACGTGGAGACTACGTGAATTATGTAGCCGGCCACAGTTCAACAGTACCGGGAAGCAATCTTAGCGTTACTGTCGCGTCCATGTGGGGGCGCTCAAGAGCCAGCGAACAACTCAGAATTGCGCACATCTTGTAGCTTCACCCTCATTGGCTGGAGCGTTTCCCCAGCATGGCAGATTCTTTTTAGACGAGGTGACCTTAAGTGTCTTTTCTTTGTTCTCTTTACCCGAGTAAACATCTCAGTTAGCTTGTTTGGTAACGCATGTCACATTTCCATGAGAAGAATCCTTATTAACAACTTCCTAACTCTGAATTTTCCATTAAGCTGTGAGTTCACTGGCGATGACATTTTTTAAGAAATTGTGTAAATAGTGAAATGTTATTTTTTAAGTCACAGTAGAAAGTTGATATATTAAGTCCCCGTGTGTGTCTGAGGAAACTTCATCGGTCTCGTGTTTCATCCACTGTTGTTAAGCCTTTGCATTTCCAATATACGTTACTCGCTAGCTAGCTTACTTTGCTGTCGGTGAAGCCACAGAGGCTAACAACGATGTTGCCTAGCAAAGACATAATCCCTTGGACACCAATCAAACTGCACAAGTTCCGTTTTGAAAGCACCTGTACTGGTAATTTGATGCTGTCAATTTGTTTGTTTCTCTATCCCCATTATTGCCGGTGATATCTAGGGAAATGTGTTTTAAGCAGGGCTATAATAACTAATCGATTAAGATTGATTATATCAATATTTGGCAATACATTTCACCATTAAGTACTTGGTTCTTTGTCTTAACGCGCTGTGGCAGTGTGTTCGGGGGTGGTGATGTTGGATAATAAAAATCCAGCACATGACCAGATTCTAAGTCCAGACTTCTATTCCAACATGTAAACTTCACAATTACTGGATTCCCAATTGTGTTCAAAAGAATTCACTAGAGATGCTCAAAGTTCAATGTAGTAGAGTTTATGCTTCACAGGAGATAAACATGAGCTGGCTCCGCAACCAAACTGAAGAGTAAACTCGGTACTCTTATATAGCCCAAACTCACCTCCTTTCCTCCTGTCCCAAAAATAATTGTGTCATGTTTTCCAAAATCTGGAGTCTGTCTCCCCCTACTGGTCCCAATTTTTTTGGTGTCCAGACTTGTCTTAGATCTGGGGAGTCTTGGGGATTTGATGACTGCTGGGAAATCTTGGGGGTGTCAGACTGTTTTCTTATACATGTTATGCTGCACTAGATTTGTTGTTTGTTCTAGATTTGTAGAACGGGGTATATTGTATCCTTAACACAGAGTATATTTAATAAGAGCATTCTGTACACAGTACATATTTAACATGGGTTTTCCATGACAGTCAGCTAGCTAGCACCGTGTCTTGTGTTCACATGATGATGCTGTCTCGTCCTCGGAGTTAAGACCTTTTTTGAACTATCAGCTCCAAAAAGGAGCATACAAAGTAATATTCTCCCAAAAATCGTTGAAAATCCCTCCATGTGTTGTTGACGTCTTTTGTCTATTCGCAGACAGATAAAAAAAAAACACGCCGATGTCGGTGTGCTCTGTAATTCACTGTCAACTCAGGGACAAATCTGTATAGTTATTGCACGACAGAGAGAACTGCATTGAATGTTGCAGCTGAGACCATGAGGTCTGACTATTTGCATGAACAATAAAAAACGTTAGGGACCACAGTGCATGCAGTAGCTTGCTGTTGTGCAAGAACGCAGTAACTTGCACACACAGATGCACTCTGTCACGTGGTTGCTTTCTTAAATACCTTTGTACACACCAATGTGTTGTTTTAGTTTATTATGATACTGTGGCAGGAAGAAATTAGAAAATGGCGGGCCACCACCATCTGCATGTTTAATGGGAAACACTGAACATTATCTCACCCATGTTTGAAATTGTCCAGTCTAGTGTGTGGAACATCCACTGTCAGATAAACAATACAGAGTTGTACAAACTTACCTGATCAGAGATATCAGTCAGCAAGAACAATCCCTGGTTAGTAGGAGGACCAAATTTTTCCATAACAGAGCAGTCAGCTGTAAGAGCCCTGAACTTCTGCTTTAAACACTAGCTTTATGCCATTTTATTCTCTGCTCCAATTCAATGGGTAATGGACTGTCTTGTAGGAATTTGGTAATTTGTCTATAGTGTTGGGCAAAATGTCTTCCTCATTTTTTGAACATATATTCTTGGAAAATTTCAACTGATTGTGGATGTTTGCTTTGTCAGTGGTCTTGCATTTTGTTGGTTATTCTGCTATATTTAGGGCCAGAGCAGCAACAGTGTCAAGTACCCTATGGGGATTGCTCAGGTTATTATTAGGGCCCGAGCAGCTCAAAAAGCAAATTTTCTGCTTTGTGAATATGACATCTCGGGAACGCCTTGAGGGAATCCTTATGTGTAAACCATTTACTTGAAGTTGGATTTCATTTTGCTAGCCAAAGGTCACGGTGGCCTCATGAAGTATGCTAATGTTTTTTTGAACATAGTATCAGCTTCAGGGAATTTCTTTGAACTTGGTACAGACGTTCATTTGGAGGCAAAGATGAATTGATTAGATTTTGGTGCCTGGAGGTAAAAGGTCCAGGTCACTTTACACCCCAGTGAATGTGATATATCAGGACTGCTTGCAGGGAATTTCATTACATCTGGCACAATTCACTTTAACTACCCAATTCTAATCAGGTAACCCATAAGTCAAAGATCACTGTGACCTCTCAAACACATTTGGATGTAATATCTTTATTACATCCACAATAGTTCTTTCAATTTTGGTATACATCTTCACTTGGACTCATTAATTAACTGATTAGATGTCAGTGGACAAAGGTCAATGTCACGGTGGCCTCAAAACATATTTTTGCCTTTTGAATGTCATATCTCAAGATGTCCTGAGAGAATTGCATAAACATTTGATCAGTTGTCACTTGGATTCAAAGATAAAGTCATTACGTTTCAGTGACCTTATGTGAATCTGGAAACAAAACGTATGTTAAACTTTGTACACAAAAACTGCCCTGATTTATGGACGCTTACAGCCACAGTTTGGTAATTCTTGTTGTTCTAATTCTCTAATGTACCTTGAACTTGGTGGCTCCATTTTTGTTTTGACAAGCCATGTGAATCGGGGCACCTTACAACAATAGCTTTGTGCTTTTTTAAGTTAAATCAGTCAAGAAAGCAATGTACTATTTACAATGGACTAATATCCTGAATTTGGCATTAAAATGTAAGATCGTTATGAACAATGGGTTAATTTTTGCTTGCTCAAATAGCAACCTAAACAAAAGAACATGAGGCTTCACACATCATCACATGTGCAGCACTGAGGAGTACAGTACAGAATAGAATAGACATGTGCCTTTTTACACTTCTGCTGTCGAAAGACCGCTAATGTTGTGATTGGTGTTTCGTTGTTGAGGTGTGTACAGCTCTCACCTTCTCTTGTACTCTCTCTTACAAACTCATTGCCAGTTGCGTCACAGTCAGTCTGGCCATCGGCAGGGCTTGTAGATAGCCCACTACATCAGTAGCCAGGTGGTCCATCAAAACATCCATATAGTTTTTACCATCCTCTGCATGGAGGCAGACATCGGTGCTGCATCCAGTGCTCATGAGTGTATCACATACATGCTCATGGGACTATCACGAGAATTGATACATCAGAAATGGCAACATGTAGACATGCTGTCTGTTATCCCAGAGACCTACTATGGAGAATACTCACTAAGATTTCCAGTGGTCCAGGAATGTAAAGATGGTGCCTTGCTAGATTGGCCAACCTAGGGAAGTTTGTTTTGTTATATATATACTGCAGCCTAGTCATTTAGCACAGGTAGGCTGGCTCCTCCAGGATGGTACATCCATATGTGCGGTTGCAAGAAGGTTTGCTCTGCCTCCCAGCAGAGTTTTAAGAGCATGGAGGAAATACCAAGAGACTGGCCATGAGACGAGGAGAGCCGTACAGGGCTGGGCTGTAGAAGGGCATCCACCCAGCAGCAGGGCTGGTATCTGCTCCTTTGAGAGTAGTAGTAGTAGCAATAATCGTGAAAATCTTGAAACCATGTTATTTCCCCTGACAATAATTGTGGCACCAAAATGTCATATTGTGACATCCCTAGTAGCAGTGATGAAATTCATGCAAGTTTTAATTTTTTACTTTGATTTTCAGTGTGGATTCCACTCCAGACAGAAAATGTATTGATTCCAAAAAGAGGCCTGGATTTGTCTTTTTATGCCTCCGTGCAGTTATGCCTTCAAGTACATCACAGCAATATTTTAAGGTCATTAATTTAAGTGGCAACAGTTTAATTTGGTGGTTACATTACACTTTAAGAAGGCACATTGGAAGTATGTTTTTTTGTGTCGTTATTTTGTCAGTGCAGTGTGGGGTGATAATGTCTTGTTTTCTGTCAGGTTTATTGACTGATGTATTCTGGGTGAAAAATCTGTCATTATTGAAGTTGTTGGATAATTGGAAACTCGGCATCTTTATCCTTGGTTATTACAAAAGTCCAGTCCATGACTTTATGGCGATCATGCCAGCACCAAGCTTTAGACATGAGTATCATGTGTTAAAGTAACGCACAGTTAAGTCTTTTGTCTCAGTGCTTGCTCGGTTTTGTAGTACATTTTAAACTTGCATTAAAAAACTGTTCTACCTTGAACTAAAAACACTGTTAATTTGTGACTATGAATCCAATAGGGGAGGGTCTGCGTTTATCTGACACTGATAAAGACTTTTCTCCCACACAGTGTTACACATCAATGATGCAGCATCAATAATGCAGTCTATCCAAAGCTGTCAATCAGAAACTCCAACACACACACACTCTCTAAACCCCTGAAACCCACCAGCCCTTACCCTCCACTCATCCCACTTCAGTCACTTTAATGTAGAGACTTCCTGTAAGCATTGCACAGTCATTTTGAATCATGGGAAGTTGTCTTGTTTACAGTCGCAACATGGAACCTGTCTAGATTGTTCAACAGTAAATGTCTCCTTTGTTTTTCTCTTCCTTCTTCTCTCTCTCCCTTCTAGTCGTCTATCTTTCCTCCTCCCTTTCCCTGTACTTACTTATTTTCACTGTTGGAAGAATATGATTATATACAACTAGCGGTGGAAGCTGTCTACTCAACAGCTTTACCTATGTACCTTTGACTCAGTGGCTACACGATAAATCATTGGTACAATAGGCTAGTAAGTCCAATGAACCTTGGGAAAAGGAAGCCCTTAGACCGAAGACATTGGTAAATAGGCTACTTATACCATAGGAGGCTAGGTGGCTACTCGATTTTAAGGCACCAAAACAGAGCTTGCATAGCAACTGAGTGTGAGACATATTACCAGGTAAAACCTAGGATGAAAGACACCCTTTGATTTATGATGGCGGCCATTTTTCTTTTTCGTGTTTTGTCTTTTTATTTTATATGTTTTTTGCTAATAAAACCGTTGTTTAATAGAATCATTTGTTGTTGAGTCGTCTGTGGCAACGCACCAAGCATATAGTTTTCTTCAGCTTTTTTCTGCCGGAGGAGGATTCCAGGGTTTGGTTTCTCCAGTCCCAAAGGTCCTGTTAGCCTCGGCAGCTAACGTTGCTCATTGTGATTAAAGGTATAAAGGCCCAGGTGTGGGGAACTGAGCAAGGGCCACTGTGGCTTCTGTGTGTCAGCTCCGAGTAATGAGCCAGCTGGGGTCATTCTCTCAGTAGGTTTGGAGCTTTAGCTTTTCTTTGTATTTGCTGGGTTGTTGTCTGCTGGTCTGATCATGTGAGGTGTCTGATTACATTGCTGCTGACAGCAAACTAGCTTCTTCTCCAAGCAGTAATCCACCCAATAGAAATCTACACCCTTTGTGTTTAAAGCTTCAGTAGTACATGTTCATTCATCTCATTTAATGAGGAGCAGGAGAGTCATTGGTCAGACAGAACCAGGGGAAATGATTGTGATGATAGAGAAATGTTCGGAAAAGACAAAAAAATGTCTGCACTTATAAATTCAAAAACTAGAGTCGTACTCTGTAGAGTGCATATCACTGCTAGCAATGGTTGTCTTATTTAACCCCATTTAAATGTGCTAGATCTAGATTCTGATTGGGATTTACTTCAAATTGCTTTTATATATATCCAGGAATTATTTTAGGGGAATTGGTTAGGAAATTCACTTTCTCAAGAAAAACACAGGCCTCTCCTCATTCCAGAACCACCCCAAAATTAAACTCCATGTTCCATCATTGAAAGTTTCATGGAAATCCGTTAAGAAATCAATTTTTGTTATAAAATCCCCCAAAATTATTATTGTTACTGATGACAAACATTCAAATTAGCTGGATGATAAATTAATTGTCTCCGTTTGATTTGGCTTTTTGTTGGGATTGTTTTCTATCTTGAAAGGCATTATATAAACAAACCTTACTTTTGAACTACCGGTTTTCATTTCATCTCATTCAATAACAGGCATCTAAGGAATATAAGGTTGCATAGCAAATACTCTTGTTTTAAATGCAGTTCCTAACCAAATGCGGTTTTCTCTTAACAGGACTATAAACATGGCTGACGCGGGAAAAGGTCCCGTGGTTGGCCGGCCATCAGCATTTGCGAATGAAGAGCGGAGGGCTGTTCATTCCTGGTCCCGGATCTCGTCAGCGGGGCACAACGTCCTTCTGGATGCTCTAAAGATCCTCAGTCCAATGTCTCATGACTTCTCGTGCACGGAGGAGTTAGTCAACTTCCTTCACGAGCTGAGCGAGGAGGGCCACAAGCCCCTTGTGCTGAGCAGCAAGGACGTCTACAGATATCGCTCCTGCACAAACCAACTCTTAACTGTAGATATGCTGAAGCCACCCAACAAGAACGTTAGACCGACAGCCAAGAGAAGGGGAAGGAGGCCTATGACCAAAAAGAGAGAGGTACACCCATCCTGGAACACTTCTGAGAAGAGACCCATAATTCAAGGGGTCCGCCCACCAGAGCTACTTGTGGACCATCCCACCATTGTCGGCAGTAGGACCCCCATTCGGACTGCAGAGATGTCGCGGACACTGCAGGTGCAGCCATGTCTCAGATTGACCAACATTGAAGGCCTGTCGGGATTCCACACGGCCAGACTCCAGATCCACACTACCTGGGACTCGTCCTCTGAGGCACCCTCTGTTGCCTTTTCACAGCAACAGCACCCTCCAACCCTTTCAGGAATACCTTTGCAGCCTTCTCAGAATGGTGGTGGGGCGCCCACCAAAGCTGTGGCCTTGTTTAGTCAGAAGAGCCTGTCCTGCCCTATCCGACTTGATGGTGCCCTCATTGGAGATTCAGCACCAGTCTTCTACGCTAATGGTATGGCGTTTCCACAGACTCACACAGAGCTGACCAGCAATGGCTTCCACAGGGGTAGTCAGGGCTCCAACGAACTAAACAGCCCGGCCCGGCAGAGAAATGGCTGGAAGGACAAGAACAGTTTCAGATGGAAAGTGATAAAGGTGGACGACTCTCGGTCGGTAGCCGAGGCTCGCAGAAAAGCGCAGAAGATCCTACAGGTCAATCTTTCGCCAGTGATTCAGATCCAACCTCTCAATCACGTCTTGAGAGACTTTAGATACCAGAATAACTGACAGTTCTCCCCAAACCCTCACACATTGTGTCCTAGCAGATGTTAGTGTTTTACGTCCATTAGCCTCTACCTGGCTGAGCCCCAGTGTTCATAGCAGACATCATACATGGGTTTTTGTGATATCTGCTGAATGTTGGAGGTAAAGAAATTACTCTTATTGTGGAAGTTCTTGTTCCTGACAGGTGCACCTGGGAAAGAAAGGTGTTTGAATTTGGATGAGGCTTTTTCTGGGAAATGTCGATTGGAAGAATGCCGGTACATTGTCACTGTCAACATAATATGCTGAGTTGACAATTATAATGTACCATATACACAAAGCTAAAGCTAACCATCATTCTGCCCAGGTGAACTGGCAACTAGCTAATGTTTGTGGTGACTTTATGGGCACAGCATTTAGGTCAAAGGTGAATTTTCTGTCCTTAAACAAGGCACTTGGTGTGACGAGTGCTCCAAGAGCATTTATGCAGTTACAAGCTAGTTGAAGAACAGCACCATTGTTCCAAAGTGTTTTTACATGCATTGCTTATAAACAGTGCTCTCACTCTGTGGGGCCCAACTATCCATAGCAAAGAAAGAATTAATGGCAGAATAGGACGATCCCACTTCACACCCAGATAACTGGTGAATGAACGAGGCAGGTATGCAAACTCTTCAGATGAGCAGATGTGATTGTTGGTTGGTTCTGGGAAAACAATTAAACTTAATTAAAAGGTGGGGGGAGTTTAGTTTGTCTTCCTTTTTTGTATTTTTGTTGTTTCCACTGGAAATGAAGAAGGCTCTTGGAGTGAGTAGAGCAGGGAATCTAACCCATGGCACACAGATAGATACCTCGACGAACCGCAGTTCTTCAGAAAGTGTTACATTGGTTTATCTTATTCACACATCGAGAAAAAAATACAGATTACAGAGTAATTTTGACTTTTGGGAATATTTTATGCCAGGTTCTTGTTAAAATACTTTAGAGATAAATTGTTAGAAGAGACAGAGAATTCGGAAATGAAAAAAACCTTGCTTCATTCTGAAAGAGGTCTGTTTTCTCAATATTAATCTTCATCTGAGAATATCTTGATTGTGATATCTGAGTTTCTTCCCCACATTGTTGCTTTACCGTCAAAAGTATAAAATGGAATAACATTAAATATTGAAAATGTGCACTCGAGCTGCTGCCGTCTTTGCACTTAACAGGCAACTAACGTCAGTCGGACTCTTGATGATTCGAGACATTTGGCTGATATATTTGTGGTTACATTTTGTTAACTTGAGCATCAGGCCTGTTTATTTCCTCTCAACTTAACTTTGAAGCTGCAGCATATTGATGTTTTATCTTCCATCAGAGTTGCTGCAGAGAATTGCCCAACAAAGGCTAGGCTGTGGTTTCTTGAATTCTTCTGCCGTGATACGACTGTTGTGACTCTTCTTAAGATTAAAAAAAGCACTTTGAGTGTGGCAGTGATTTCATCGTCACTTGTTCCAGATCCTGAAAGTATTTTCGTTTGCTGCAGCTTGTTGAAAATATTCCCTCAAATTAAGTTTCACTTTCAGTCAACCTACACTGGTTTTTGCTACTGGTGCTAACTTTGCCATGTAGGTGCTGAATAAAGTGACTGGCACTAATGTCCTGTTTCACCTCTACTGGTTCAGATTGGAGTGTTAAAGAGGAATGACTTCCTGTGAATTATTCTTTGAGGGACCGATGTGATCTTTGAGTGCTGCTGCCCCCTGCAGGTTGTGATGAGAATGCCAAACCGCCTTGTGTGCTTTCCGAAGGGTTCCTACTGTGAGGAACAGCCAGATCTCTTGATGTCCAAATATAACGACTAAACCAACATTAGGTCAGTGAATCTTGGAAGGTCTTGCATTTCAAAAATCATGAAATTGATGCCATAGAAAATAAAATTGGATTTCCAAACATTGATGTAAATACGGGTTACAAATAATTAATTTGATTCGCTGAGGAAACCTGCTTTCAGTTTTGAAAACACTGTTCTTTAATAAGAAAACTGTTTCTCTGTTGGACCTGACACCACATCAGTGTTTGGTGCTCACTTTGGATTTTTGTATGTCCGATGAATTTTAGGTTCTGGAGGAGGCTCGTTGTCTCCTCGTATCCTTCTGTCTTTAGCCATGTTCATGCCCTCCAACAACTCCCTTTTGTAGATCTTCTTTCTGTTAGTCTTGTTTGTGCAACACTTGTATGATATTGTATTTCCTACATGATCTTTGAAAACCTTTTGTTAAATAAAAAATATTTAAAAATAAATTGCACAATATTTTCCTCTGATACATTTTCCAGAACATGTTGACTTCAGCAGGCACAGTACTGAATCTGATCTAATGCTGAAAACAATATCGTGATCACATTGTTTATTTTTGTGGACGTATGACTCAACAAGCCATAAGTTGTGTCATTGGGCTGTTGTTGAGCATCTGGGGAATAAATAAACTGCTTCATGAACTGGTTGGAACTTTGGGTTTGACAGCTATCATGCTAACGGCACAGTTGAGTCAGTGGTGACTTGGTGATTAGTTTGAAATGAATCCTGAAGTGAATGGACATGTTGGACTGTTGCTGGTTCTAAAAGAAAAATCACGTTTGTAGTTCTTGAAGTAGAATGAATGTTATTATATTCATGTCGTGGGCCACTGGAAATCAGCATGAACAAAACCAACAAATGGATGCTGATGTGACTTTGGATCGTTGACCTGATGAATTATATTTAAGGAATAATTTTTAATTATCCCTTTAAATTAAAATGTGGTTTTGAGTTTGCAGGTGTAGGGCTTTTCTAATACCAACATTCTGTTTGATCCCACCACAATGTTTACAGATTTCTATAAAGTGTTGATTCTCTAGTGAGTCCACGGATACTTGATCCGGTTACCAGCCGGTTTGGTAAATGGAGTCAAAAGTAGACCAACGTTTTCCCTGGTCGTTCTCTGGGTGTTCACCGTTTCTTACAACAAGAACTTCTCCAGGAACCGAGAAACATTTTACTAAACTAAAGAAAATTTTTTTGAAGAAGAACTTGTCTAAAATGAGTTCCTGTCCTTCCTAGCTTGTTCTCTGACGGTAGAACTCGCTGAAGACCTTGATGCCTACAAACCTGCAGACCACCACTAAACAACAATGGCAGAACTTGTGAATTTATTCACCTTCATGTATTTTTATTGGAGCATCAATTTGGATAAAAGAGTAAATTAATTAAAGTTTTTTTTTTCTAGCTGAGCGGGAGCACATCTCAACAAATTTGACTAACTTCCTTTTAGTCCTCAGAAAATGATATCTTCTATACTGCCCAGCTAAGCCTAGCTAGCTGACGTTAGCATACACTGGCGCAAAACTAACATACTTAACTTATAAATTGTAATCAGTACATGGACCATTACTAGCCGTAAGACTTAGAAACAATAAATTCCCGTAAGCTGTTTTCAGGCATGAACTCTGGATGATGTCTGCAGAATTCCATCTGGAGTTTCTCCAGAGGTTCCATCCACCCATCTGTGAACGACTCATGAAAAGAACTCAAGATGGAAACCGCATCGTCAAGTGGCAGCATTGAGATGTGAGAACATCTCTACCCAGTTAGAGCAGAGTATGTAAATTATGTGTTAATCACACACATGGCCGCAAGCTTCGGGCTCATGAGACACGACAGGGAGAGCGACGGATTGAGATGAGCTGCTCGGTTTCTCCTCCACCTCTTTGTCTCAGTCAGGAATTCAGACGTGAGCTATCGTCACCGTTTTTAATGAGGTCCGCGGTGACGGCGAGGCAGCCAGCAGCACTGGAGGTCAGAGTTCCTGATCTTCTACACCTCCCACTCCTCCAACCGCTTCTTCCCCCACAGTGTTGACTCTCAGGCAAAACCTTTTCCAATCTGCTCTCCTCTGCCGCCAGCACCGCAGCTCAGCTCTTTGTATGTTGGGGGGGAGGGAGCTCAGCATGTGGAGAAGCAGCTGGAACCTCCACAACTGTTCGCTCTCCATTTTGGAAAGGTTGCCTCATCACAGCTACTCTCAATGTGGCTCATATATTTAGAATCACACTGCTCCATGTGTCCTCGTGAGCATTGATTTCTTCACATGGACGACAGAGGGAGGAGGTCAGGCTTGTTTTTTTGTGTCTTGAATGTCAGCAGCGGAGAAGTAAGGCTATTTTAAGTGAAGGTCTACAGAGTGACAGAGCGTTTGGGGGTTTTCGGCGCAAGCTAGCGTTCAATGCAGCAGAACAACAAAGTCTCATACAGTGAGATCAGAGCAGCCGAGGAGGGGAGGACATTTCCATCATAAACAACATGGCTGCTTTCACACTGGCTGTGTCAACACGTTTCTTGTGTTTGAACATTTCTGTTTCAGACGTAGAAGCCAATAACACAAGGACACTGACCCAGAGGTTTGTGGTTTTCGAGAAAATTAAAAAAATATTTGATAAAAAAATATTTCTGTTTGCAAAGAAATTACGGAAATCCAAGAAAGGATTGTTATTTCATTTGTTATTAAAACAGATACAGGGTTGGATGATGTGGAGTTTTTGGCTTTAAAAGCTAATTATCACTAAAATGTTAAATGATTAACTTCAACAAAACCCAATAATTTTAATATCAATTTATTTCAGATTATTAGCCAAACAAGTAGTGTGACGAACTGTGTAATAGATTATTAAATTTCACAGACATTTAGATAAAACATCGTTTATAACACGAGTATATATTAAAACCAGGAACATCAGGAACACATTAGTTCATTTTGGCTCCTTTGTTGTTCCTTTGATGTGGCTGCAGCAAACTGATGCAACATTTTATTTTTGCTGTCTGTTGTTGCCCATGACGACGTCAGATCATTTGCTGTCTGTGATGGTCGGTGGTTTGAACGGAATCAGACGAGTCTGCAGTGATGTCCTTCTCACAGCCCCTCGTGTCATTAAGCTGTTTCATGACCACATCGGCACTTTCAGAACTTCAGTAGTGAAAAACATCATCAGAGATCGATGATTAAAAAAAGCAGCGGGCAGACAGAC
This sequence comes from Paralichthys olivaceus, assembly GCF_024713975.1. Taxonomy (NCBI): domain Eukaryota; kingdom Metazoa; phylum Chordata; class Actinopteri; order Pleuronectiformes; family Paralichthyidae; genus Paralichthys; species Paralichthys olivaceus. The sequence goes on from NC_091094.1 coordinate 4,293,720, forward strand.
AGAGTCAAACGTCATCTCAGAGACTGATTTGAAATGTTGGTGGACATGGTGGTTGGAGGAAACGCAGCTGCTGCAGTGCGACAGTAGTTTGTGTTCAGGGGTTGAGGCTGATGTTCTTCAAACTGTTTGATCCTTCTGAAGATCTAATTTAAGAGCAGCTCACAAATATCATTTCTTCCCTAAAAGAACGTCCTCTTGGACATTTGTCAGGGACTATCTTCAGAGGCGGATTAATACATGTTTCTTGCTCTTGTGAGTTCTTCCAGCAGCAGGTGTCACTGAGTCAAAATAAGGCACAGTGTGTTTAATGAAGATTCATTTATTGGTGTGTTTTTAACCGTTTGTGAAACAAAGCAATTCTGTGGACAGAGGAATTAAATATAAAATACATCTGCATTTATCTGTGAATTCACAACCTGCTCTCAGCTGAGTTTCATAATTTTCACACATGAACTCTCTGGAATCTGGAAAATTGGGTGCAGACTTGCTCATTGTGAATTTTCCTGCTGTATTCTCTGGAGGCCTCACTCACACATTTTCTGGACTTTCTACTCAGGGGCAGCAAAAGTTGTGGAAAATATCTGTAGGAATTGACTGTGACATTTGCTAATAAACAGGAAAATGTCCGGACTTCAGTTCGTGTCTAGAATCTGTTAGTCGGGATACTCTTAGCCCATATCCCATCCTTCCAACAAGTTTCATGGAAATGTGTTCAGTAGTTTTTACATAATCCTGTTGATAAACAAACTGTTTTGTATATTTTGTCCCAGGTCGTGGGATCTTCAGGAGTTGTACAAGTGTACACAGCAAATCCAGTTGCTTGCATGTACAACTCCTGAAGATCTGAGCTGAAAGAGCCACAGAAACACTTTCACTTCATTTGATTGATTACTGAAAAAGATAGTTTTTCATTTCAGCAAACTGACAACTCGTATTTCTTAGTTGGATATAGATGAACTGTCCAAAGCTGAACCATGATGAAGTCTATAGGTTATTGTGGTTTGTACACAGCTCCAGTTGTTCTGTTTCAACTGGTTTCACTGGTCCAGATCCAGAATCTTTGGAGGTTCTTCAGGTTCCCCTTCCAGACTGGAGTCCTGCAGGAAGGAGAGAAATAGATCAAACCAGGAAACCGACACTAATAATTACACTTCAGTGTGCAGCGCTGTTCACGATCCTCTCATTGAATTCTCCACCACACAGCAATAAACCTGTTTTCAGCTATTCCCTAAATAAAGAGTCGTGAGAACTGGCTGAAGTTATAAATGTACAGAAAAGACTTTTCACAAACTGTAGCTGGGTTTCTTTTCGACTGTTTTTCAACTTGTCGATTAAAATCCACCATGTGAGTAATCGCTTCTGATTTGGACGTTTAAAACCATCGATCAAGTGTTGAAACAACAATAAAAAACTAGAAGAGAAATGTGCATTTACCAGAACCTTTTTTCATTGATTGTCACAAAATCATGAAAAACGTGATAGATTAGTAAATAAACCCACCTGTTGTCTCAGTGAACAACTAAACTACGTCTGTAATAAAGTGTGATCCTGCAGCTCGGACAGTCGTGAGATGGCGCAGCTGAAAACATCCGTCTGTTCTCTGATAGACAGGGAAAGTGTAAACTACTGAGAGTCTGTGAACTGAGAACCACAGTGTCCTTCACAAATCATTTCACGATTCAAGGTTTTGGTAAAAACCTTTCTTCCTGTGGATTCAGAGAAATTTGTCTTTGTTTTCTTCCTTCCTCTGGGGGCCCCGGTCACCGTAGTAACTCAGCACTCGCTGGTGACGCAGCAGTTGCTTTGCAGAAATGGAAAAGTTGACTGCGATTGGCTAATTAGACAGATTCATTCAAAGAGACCATTTTAAGTGTGTGTGCACATGTCATAGACACATTTCTGTTAAAACTTGACTATTGAAGGAGGCTTGTTCAACTGTAGACAAAAGCCACATCCCAAGTTCGGAAAAAGTTTTTGGGGTTTTTTTTAAATTCTTTTTGTGCATCATCACATTTAAAGGTTCAGTGTGTAGAATTTAATGTCTAGAAGCACTTCATCCAAAGGTTAGGGGTTGAGTTACACCTGCACCAATACAAACAAACCAATACAACAGTGATTCAGGTAAATGTTCAGATCTCACTCACCCCAAACGGCTCGGTGAAGGCCCTGGAGCCACTGTACAGAGGGTTGGGGATTGAAACCAGCGCTGGTTTGTTACTGCCACCTGCTGCACCGTCCTCATCCTCATTCTGTCACAGAGGAAACAACAGTCAGCTGTTCGCAGGACGACACTGAGCCACCAGAATCACTGATTAACCTCAAATATATTAAAACCAGAAGGATTCAAATATCAAACACTTCAACAACGATAAATCAGAGCAGTTGCGATATTAACACATGTTGTTTATATCACACATCACACTCATGGGGGATCGTATCACTAATCTTATTGGTTCCAAAAGTTAATGCATGACTAAACTGTATGACATCATTTTCAGCTCCAAAACTTGGCATCATATGCAGAAACACTCCCAAATAATCTTCACACCGAGTCTTGTGGAAATCCTTCAATGCATTTTGAGATAATTTGTACAAACACACACTCAAACAAACTGCTTGTACGGCGACGTCGTGCTAACTACGTAATCCATGTACTGATAAAAAGAAAATACTTTACAACTTTAACCTTCAGGTCACCATGAGAACATACTGGGAGAAACTTCAGCTTGAGGATGTGAGTGTGTGTGTGTGTGTGTGTGTGTCTCACCCTGAAGTATTGGAAGCGGAAGGCATCGGTCTTGTGTTTGAAGACGAAGTAGCCGAGCGCAGCCAACACACATGCAAATAACATTGGAACCAAGATGGCTGACACTGTGCTGCTGGAGTTGGTGTGACCTTTGGAAGCGTCAAAGGAGATCTGGAGGTGGTTACAACAAACACGTATGACAATTAATACACAGGCGAGGACATCACATTAACCCTATTGACTGTTACCACTTCATGTCACACACACACACACTCTGTATCTGTCCAGCTCCAATTTTCATGGTAACTGCTGCACTGTTACCATGGAAACGTGACTCGCTGTACCGGGTCATCACTACCATCATTATTTCCCCAGAGGAAGATAAAATCTCAAGTAGTTCAATGATCAATTAAGTTTCGAGTCAGAGGACAAACAGGACAGATCGTCCCGCTCATGTCCACAGGAACATCCTGGTCTGGACCATTCACTGTCAATAAAGACTCCTTCTTATCACACTGTTCAAGTGCTCATGTTTCAGGTAAACTTGAAGAGACTCTGACTCCAAATACGCCTGATGGCAGCGTATCCAGATGTTTTCATCTTCATTTCAAGAAGGTGGGAGGAAGTGGAACAGCGTCCTGTATCTTTTTGTACAGTCTCTGTTGTGGACGAAGATACGGAGCTAAAACGCAGTTTTAAAACCAGAGTGTCGGTACGGATGTAGCCTCAGGTGGTGTTTTTGTGATAGTGGAGTATTCGTCCATTTGCTGTTGTTTTTCCTGACTGAAGAATGTGAGTTCAGACTGCAGTGAAGTGTTGGTGGCTGCTGAATGCTGCTGAGAACTCCGTGACCTTGTGTAGATGTGTGATAATGTGACGGCACTGAGAGGAGGAGACCATTTAACATCAGCACCAAGGCCTGTTTCTGGTTAATCCTCTTAGGCTCCACAGCAACTCTACTCCCACACTCAGGAATGAGGTTAATATATGAATAAAGATTCAGGAGATATTTGGAGCATTTGTTAAAATCTACAGTTTGTTAGCTGTTGTCTAATGGGAGCTAATGAGCTATCAAATATTAAGTTTAAACTTGTCCCTCCAGATTTGAAATGTATTGTCTCTTCAGGTGCTGATCAGTTAGGTACATGTGAAATGAAAACAATTAGTGAGAGTCTCTGTGTTTATATGAATTATAAACCCGGATCACAGCAGCACAAACATTATTCTGTTCGTAAAAACATTTGAGCTTCAGACCCTGAGCATCAGAGGAAAATGGCCATCGTGTGAATATGGTCTATTGTCAACAGCTCAGGGTTGAACCATCTTCACTCACCGGGGGCGGGGGTGCAGACAGTGGAGCCTCGATGACATGAATGATCCCGTTTACAGCAAGAATGTCCCAGTCCAACAGCAGCCGCTTGTTCACCAGTTTACAGCTCTGAGGGCAAAACTCAATATTAATAACAAGGGAACTCTTTGATTTAACATTTCTAAGATGCAATAATAATGTAATTTTTCATTTCTGGTGTAGAAATAATGAATGAATATATAGGAAAAAACTTCAGGACATTCCGAACCTGTCCTGTAGAGCTCGGCATGTTGGATGGATCAGTTATTGTCCATTAATAAGACCAGCACTCAGGTTGTCAGGTTGTGGAAACTCTTCCTCCAGTGTGACACTTTTGTCTTATTACTTTATTGAATGTGCTGAGGAACATCTGGATCAGTGTGCTGTGGATATGTGGATTTTTAAACACATTGATAGCTGGAGGAAGGATTGTTGTTGGCTTGTCCCTGGTGAAAAGCCAACTAGCATAGCTGCTAAATAATTTCAAGTGCTTGTGCAACATGAATGTTAATTTTTTCAATTTGAGGCTGAATATTTATCTCTAAAAATATTTTCCCAGAACAGTTTGTGCTAACCCAAAGTCATTTAAGAAAGTCTCCTGGACTTTCTTAAATGATGCGCTGGAGTAGGATTTTACATGACCTGGCAACCCAAAGGCTGTTATAAGTGGCTTATAATGGAAATATAAAACTTAGTAAACTGCTAATCAACACAATATAATTCTACTAGTTTCAGTTTATCATTTTTAAATATAGCGACTTATCCATTTTAAATTAAATACTCATCAGTTATACAGAATTTAAATGTTCTCTAAGCTGCTTACAGCAACATTAATGTGTTACAAGTCATTTCTTACATGTGTGACCATGAACATCTAATGTTTCCTTACATTTTCCTATTTGGATTAATGTGTGTGTGTGTGTGTGTGTGTGTGTGTGTGTGTGTGTGTGTGTGTGTGTGTGTGTGTGTGTGTGTGTGTGTGTGTGTGTGTGTGTCTCTGACCTCGTTGCTGTGGGTAATGGTCAGGTTGAACCCGAGCCTCGATGTGATGACTTCCTCATGTCTCAGATCTTTGAACGGTCGTCTGCTGTGATTGGCTGAAATGTGATACTCCAGATCTCTACCAGACAGAGTCTGAAGACACAAACACAGAATAGAAACAGAGTAGATGTCACCCACAACTCAGTCTGAACATGTGTATTCTGATTAAATCAATTCAGCTCTGAAGGTTAAAAACTTCATTTGGAGTTAATGTTAGTTACTATGTTCAATGTGGAGCCGACTATTTCTTGAAAATGGAAGCACAACATAATGGTAAAAAAGTAAATACTGAAGGAAAACATTGGAACATTAAACACTTCATTTAAACTGGTGAATGAGCAGATGTGATCGTAATTTTATTGAAATGAGTCATTTGTAATTTATTATTGATGCTGTACATCACCTGGTTTGTGGTGAAGCCGGCGTTATGAGGAACAAACAGTGTGACCTCGGACTTCCTGTGAGAGAGAAATTCAACGAGCTGTTTGCCATCTGAGGTCGAGTCACTATAATCCATCAGTAACTACAGAGAGAGAGAGAGAGAAAGAGAGATTAAGTCCATTTCTTGTTAAGACATAAAAATCTTTGTCAAATCCTGAATCTGTCATAACAGTTCTGTAAATTACAAATGTACAACATGGTTTAAAAAACTGTCGTGACTCAGGATGATTCACTGACTCTGGAACTAATGAATCACATCTACGAGAGGGACAGACTGAAACAAGACTGCACGTTTTCTCTGATGGTGACATGTGAGGCTGCATGTGCTGCCATCAACCAAAGAAAATCTTATTAAACTAAGATCATACTTTGTCTTCAACTAAGATAAAACATCTGCACATTATTTCTGAGGTGACTCAACATAAGACAAGATGGTGAATATCCCTCATTCGTTGAAAGGTCTTCGGCACCAGTTAAGCTGCTAACCGCTAGCAAATGTTAGCAACCACCAGCGGATGTTAGGGACGTATCGTCAGTTGTGTACATTAGCGTCATCACAGTTCTACCTGGTAACCTCAGTACAACAAATAAACTCAGTCCCCTCATGAGACAGCATTTAAAATCACTAGATCTAGATTTATTTGGATCCACAACAAATGTCACACACTCATAAATATCACTCCCATTCCAGGTGTCACACTCACCTTGTAGAAGATGGAGAAGTTACTAAATGTTGCCAGAACGTTGGTCAGGACGCCGTTACAGAAGTCTCCGTTTCCGACGTAACCGGTGGGACATGTACATGAAACATCTGCACGCACACACACACACACACACACACACACACACACACACACACACACACACACACACAGACACACACACAGAAATGAATAGGTTTCCATGGACTCTGACGTCATAATGACATCATTTATACCATATGATGATTAGTTCGTCTAAATGAGATGTGAATCTAATCTGATTGGTTGCAAGAGTTAATATAAATCATTTCTTGATTTATAAAGTGATGTCATGATGATGTCATTCTTCTATATGGTCATGAAATATTCTATCTATAGTCCAATAGCATGCAGATACGTCACATATCACATGACGTCGTTTCGCAGAGTATCATCAATACAAGCTCTAGATGGTGGAGTTTCTCCTGTGATCAAACCATCAGGGTGGATCTGAACTGTGCTGCCGCGGTACCTTTGAGCCTGTAGCAGTAGGTGTCGTACTTGCTGCTCTGGTCCACAGGTTCTTTGTACATAACCAGGCCCACGTGGTTGTCTCCACATCTGACTGAAGGGAAGCGGGTCGGGTAGCCCACTCTCCCCCCCTCAATCCAGCCGGCCACGCACAGATGCATCCCCAGCTGTCAGGACCAGAGAAGAACGACAGCAGCATGATGGATGACTGATCACATGTTCCAGCATGCACTGCTGCAGTCAGAGCAGCAGATAAATGAGAATGAATATTCACATTTAGCTAGAAGATATTATTAACAAAAGCACAATAGACCTTGATCGTGTACGATACATCCGTCAGGTGCTTTTTCTATCAAAAGGTGAACTATTAAAAACGACACTGTGGCATCTGCAGCTGGATTTCTGATAATTGCCTGAGTCAAAAATAAATCTGACCTCATAGTTTGAAATGACGAGATCAATATTAATTAACTACTAGATTTAGTTAATGTGTTCATTAGTGTGTTCATCAGCATTTTCTAAAATGGTTCTGCAATCTCCTCGTTTTCTCTTTTGCCACAGTCTTGGCTGCGTCTTCAGTTTTTCTTTCTCCTGTGTCTCCTATGCTTCCTTCCGATCAGCCTTCACACCGGCACCTCATCTCCTCATCAACCCTGGTTCTTCATTCATACGTGTGTGGTGAGCTGAGCAGTCGGTTGGCTCTATTGAAACTCCTCCTGTAGGTGGTGTACCTGCTGTGCGTCTCCCAGCTGTTTAAAGTTGGCCAGTGTGGCGTCCTCGGCCTGGCAGGCGGCGTCGGCCGCGCTGTAGTTCATCTTGTACTTCCCCTCTGGAGAGCGCAGGTGGAACACTCCAGCTGTGTTGGCTGAACCACAATAACCACGTTACCTTGACTGCTACCAATGATTATTGTCATTCTGTAATGTTCAGTACAACTCAATGTTGACAAGTGAAAACAAAATTCACTTCACGGAAAAATATTGAGATATGAAACCTTGTCCTCGTGTCTGATTGATGTTTTAACAAAAACGTTTTAAAGTTTCACCACAAATGTGCAACATGAGCACCAGCTACCAATCATCTCTGGGAATTGACCGAAATACAATACCCAGTGCTCAACGAGCCTTAATGAGCTCAGGGTCTTAACGAGTTGTGGGCGTCGCCTGTTGTTTTCCCACCGGGAGCTTGTGTTTTTTTTTTTTTTTAACCAGATCCACAAAATTCACAATTCAAACCCAGACCTACTAAACATGGTCCTCCATAAATCCCCGATGTAATATGAACACTATAAAGGTCAGCTACTGTCGAAGCTACAGTTACCATGGCAACTGCATCGAGTAGTATATGGGGTCAAAATGGCTCCTGCTCCAAAGAAGCGACACGAAACATGATTACACTGGTAGCTGTAGGCTCAGGTTAACTGTGGTTGACATGGTAACATAAATTAACTGGTGTTACAGGATGGATTTTGCGTTGCCATGGTGATAAGGAATATCTGGGGTTACAGGGAGGATTTGATGGACCTTTTATTGTTGAGTGTTACCGTGGTAACAAGATATTATGGATGAGTTACTGTTTTAATAAAGGATAGTGCAAGTATGTAACCATGGGAATAAACTTTACTAGCAGTGTACTACCATGTCATTGCATTTCTGATGTGTTACCGTGGCGATAATTAAAGCCATAGATGTGTTACCAGAGTAGAAAAGTTGCCCATGGTAGTAACTGCAGATGTGTTACACTGGTGTGTGTTACCATGGTAACAGATCCGTCATTAAAACATTGAACATGTGTTGCTTTTGTGATAAACGTCAGTGCAGATGTGTTACCATGATAATGCAGGTCCTTGCAGGAGGCCACTGGGTCACAGTCTCCGTTATTTTCCAGGCAGCGGTCAACAGGGGGCACCAGCTTCTCCAGACACTGGACTCCATTACCCACATACCCTGGCAGGCACTCACAGTCCCGCTTGTTCTGGAAGAAGCAAATTACTGAGTGATCAGGTTAAAACAGAAAATCAGGCTTTGTGTTTTGAGCAGTTGGTCAGTAAACCAGTTATTACTTAGAGGGAACTTTAACTGATTAGCATTGAGCAGCCAATAACGCCAATTGTGTTTGAAAGTAGCTAGCAGCTCAACATGACGAGGCATGAGGAAAGTCTGTGCTCTGCTGTGGAGGACTTCTCACCAACAGCCTTGACGACACCTGATTTAACCGAGTCATTGGACAAGGATGAAACACCATCAAATTTGTTTTGGAGCGAGGCCATAAATGTTTGAGCCGAGATCTGAAGCGAGCAGTTCATTTTCATAGGACGCAAAAATGCCCCTGAGTGCAGGATGAGTCATCAAAAGTGTTTTACAGGAAGAGAAAAGAAACTTTGATGTAAAATTATATAGTTTTTTTACATATTTGGCAAATAACAAGATAAAGACACAAACTCTGTTAACATGAATCCTCTTAATTTGTAGAGGTAGGTTGTGAATAAAAAGTTTGAATTCTATCATCAGGCTACTTGCATGTACAGACAGTGACAAAATAATAGATTTGCAATAAGGTTTCTACTCACTGGACCAGTGAACTTGCAGGAGGCAAAGTCGCTGCAGCCACCGTTTGCCTCCTCAACACACCTGGAATACAGAAAGAAAATCCAGCAGCCTGACGTCACAAATCTCATTCTAAGAACATGTTGATATGAAATCATGTTTGCTTGAAAGCACAACAGCAGAGCAGGATTTGAATGATGCTACACCGACCTGTTGATGGGCTTGCAGGAGTAACCGTCACCTTGGTAATCACTCTGACAGGTGCAGTTGACGACCAGTCCCGTCTGGTTACAGTCTGCGTTCTGGTGACAGCCGCCGTTGTACTCGGAGCAGAGGTCTGGAGCTGCAGAGTTTTAAATAAAACTAATCTCACGCTGAGGATTGTAAACGTGCCACCTTCAGATGGCCACCTCATCATTATGCAGTGTGTTGAGAGCACCTGCACCTCAGAGAACTGCCAACCTTTTCTTTACAGTGGCTGTGCTCAGTATTTTTATATAGTAATGTATGAAAACGATGTCACAATGTGAAAGACGAAACTCAAACTGATGAGCCAACAGAGAGTTATCCACTGATTCTGCAGCTCCTCTCATCTTACAGAGGCTTTTGTTGAGCTGTGCGACCATAGACTTAGACAAAGCGATGGTCCCCTGGTGGCTGGCTGCAGTATTGGTCATAAACACTGCCTCCTCTATGTTAGTGGATCGGACATGGACCAAAATAAAAAACTCAAAAATACTCATCAAATACATTTTTCAAGATGTTTCTGTCATTTTAAGTAGTTCTTATCACACCGATATATGTTCATGTGCTGGTAAGGTTGGTCTTAATCATTCATTTGACATTTTTATTGCATCAAAGAACTAATTAAAACCAACATTTCATGTTGCTACTTTAATTCAGGATCTATCACGTGTGGACAGTCTGCACGGATTCATTATCTCTGGCTGCTAAATTATCCTCCTGAGCTGCAGAACACTCACGTGGCTCTGGACTGCAGAAGGTACCATTTCCCTGAAACCCAGGTTTACACTGACACCCAGCACCTGGCAGACAGTCGGCCTGATCATGACACTGCCGGCACTCCTCTGGAATCGAGCCTGTCGAGACAGATAGATGATTCATCAACGGAGGAAAGGAGGTGAGAAGGTACAAATGGCTCTTGAACTAAAATATATAGTCCAGGAGTTCATATGAGCGACGTATCTGCAAATAACTTCTAGAAAGAACTCGGAGAGCAGACATGTTCATCAAAGATGTGCAATCCTCCAAGTCATAAATAACACACTTATTCTTAGTTTTGGTCTTTTCACAAAATGTGTTGACAATAACAAAAATCCAGAATGAAACCAGACTTTCCTTCATAAACATCCTGGATTCATGTTGATAGCATTCAGAGGGAAACTCACCTATGTCCGTCTGACAGCGATCGCCCTTCCAGCCTGGGTTACAGATGCACTCTCCAGACCCTTCAGTGCCCTGATCACACCTTCCCTGAGGTCCACAGAGACAGGCTGAGAGAGAAAGAGGGAGACAAAGGAAACCATGACTCCAGCTACTGAGGTGACTGGTTGGTTTGGATCACAGCAAAATCAGTCACACTGTGAAAATCTGACTCTAATTGGGAACCTGTCTGAATTTCTCTTTAAATCTCAGAGTCTTTGTTTGCCAAGGCTCCAAATCAGCTGCTGGTGGACGTGTCTCCACTACACTTCCCCAGGTAGGAGCCAATCAGAGCTTTAAACTATGCTGTGTTATCCACGAGCTGAAGCTCAAGACTTTGTGGAAACCTGAAAACACTTTTTTTGTGGAAATCAGTAAAATCAGTTTCTGACTCTGGATCAGATCCGGATAAATTCAGCAACAAGACTCCTTGCTTCCAACTAACAACCGTGTACACAGAAGATGATCAGCAGCTGTTTAATGTTTGGACGACTCTGAGTGAAGACAGCTGGCAGATGTGTCCTGAGCTGGAAGCACACCCAGCTGTGTGATGGCAAGTGTGGAGTGTTGCTATGGAGACAGTCTGCTGGAGAGATGATAGGGTTGACTTTTTTTTCGTCTGGTGGGGGTGCAGGATTAAATCAGTGCTTTAAAGATTGTTTCTTTGATAATTGTCTAATGATTACAGTTTTTTTCTCCGACCACAGATTCAAAATATTCTCTGGTGTCAGCTTTTCAGAATGAGGCTTGAATGATGATTTTCCTGTGATGACTGTTTCTAGTATTCATCTAGTAGTAGTAGTATCTAGGAGGATCGCCCGGCTGTATGTTTATATCTGCTGTACCTGTGCAGTTGGGGCCGAAGTAGCCAGTCTCACACAGTTCACAAGCTTGTCCTCTGAAGCCTGTGAAGCACCTACACTGTCCAAAACCACGCAAACCATCGTCGCAGGTCCCGTGTGCGCCACAAGGGGCCTCCACGCCACCTGGACAGACTGGAACACAAAGGGAAAGAATAGAATCAAAAACACATTCTGGACTAGGAGGGCTCATCAGGTTAACCACTAGTTCTGTTTTGTTAAAAAGACGTTAAAATCGAGGCTGCAGAGGTGACGGCAGCTGGAGGGTCTGTGGTCGATGGGTCATCATACATTGTCTCTTGGGCGGTGCCATCATGAAACTTAATACAAAGAACAACTTTCTCCCTTTGAATTTCTGATTACGAGCAACACAGGGTGTGATCTACAGAGTAGAAATGTGCCTTGGCAGATGCAAAAGATGCAGTTTAAGTTTAGTGGGACGTCTTGTTTTGATTTGTTAAACTCAGGTGTAACTAACAATGAAGCCTGTATTTCCAGAGACACTTCAGTGTTACTTCTGTGACTAATCAAAATGTCTCCCAGACAGGAAGATGACACACAAGCATGAAACCAACCAGAGCTTTCATGGCAACATTCTCACGCTCACACTCAGTCAACATCAGCCACTGTCCAGATTTTACTAAAATCAACCACAGAGGATGATGAATTAGTTTTAGTGACCTACCGATCTTTCTTGTACAATAGCACCATCAGACAGTTCATCCAGAGGATGAATCTTTCCTCTAGCGTCGCCTTAACATCAATCGGTAAATCTCCAAGAATGAACTTTGTAGCCTTGAGAGGATAAAATATTTCCCCCCATCTTTCCTTCCTCACTCCCTCACTTCATCCCCTCCTTCCTTTTCTGCCTTACCTTGACAGTCTCGGCCGTAGTGGTTCTGGCAGCACTTCTGGATCCAGACAGGAGACTGACACACTCTCTTACAGCCCATTCGGCCCAAATGACTATACCAACGTTTGTAGACCCCCCTGGAGCGTAACCGACAACTCTCTATCTTTCCCTGGAAAAAAGCAGGAATGACATTTATCTCTGTAGTAAATGAAATATACAGGCTGCTATTGTTCAGATTCGTTGGCAGAGGGGGAGGTCATACCATATTCTGGTGTCCGAAGGGGCAGGCTGGCGGGAATGGGCAGTGTCCACAGTTTCCCTGAGATATTTTAAAGACAGTCAGATTCAGTCCAGATTCCAAAAGGACAAACGCTGGGACAGATTTAAATCCCAGTTAAAGTTATTAAGTGAGCTTGTTAGCTCAGTCACTAATAACAGTCATTGACATTCAATGACTTTGCAACAAAAATACGCATAGAAATATGCAAAGAGTCTTGTTTGCATGGGAGGAGCGTGTGAACGCACAGTCAAGCAAGTGAACTAATAAAAGGAATATTAATAACATTACTGACGTAAGAAGTTGTGTTTTCAAGGCTGTCGCAGTGCGCTCCCAGGCCGGGTGGTTCCAGTAAATGGTCAATGCCATAGGCCACGCCCTCTTGGAAGTTCAGGTGGCGCTCCACAAACTTTGCTTGATTTTCATTAATCACTATATTCCCCTGAAAACACACACACACACACACACAGTAGTAACTATTAACACATAATATTACATACGTCTCAGTTTCTGCATGTTTCGTAAACTGTAGAAAAAGATGGATGAAATGACAGCGCCCTAAAGTGAGGCCAAAATCATGTTCATTGCCCCCTGGTGGCTGGCTGCAGTATAGGTTTGTAACAGTGTGTATTTTCTCACCACAAGGTTTTTGTCACAGCTGAATTTGAGCGTGGATCCATGCATGGTGCGGTACGTCGTGCGATATTTATTTGGCTGAGTGACAGTCATCACCTGCACACACACACACACAGGCAGGCACAAAGGAAATCATGTCAATCTGTCCAATATCCAACAGCTGTATGTTATAATAATTTGTCTCATTCTTTGTCAATGTCCTACCCTTATGTTACGTAGGATGTGAGCCTTCACAGTAGCAGCCAGTACTTGTTGGTGGTCAGGACTGGAGAGCAGGAGCTGTTGTTCGGCCGGCAGGGAGTTGAGGGCCTCGTCTGTGGGCCAGAACATGGTGAACGGCTGGTGGACGGCCATCTGGAGCTCAGGGAGCAAACCTGCATCCTACAGTGTCAACGTAAAAGGTTACTTGCAGTACTTTCAATACCAGTGCCCATACTGGTAATTTTTTGTTTCAATACTTCCCCCTTCATGTAAAGATATCGCATCTATATTAATATTAAACTGAATGGAAAAAAAAACATCTCCAAACGCTGTCAGTGTGGCAGATGTAGCTGTAGTAGAGAAACATGTTTTGTTGTTATTGTTTTACCTCCATGAGTTTGGAGAAGCGGCTGTAGCCATAAAACGCAGCTGCGGAGGTGAAGTTCATCTAAACAGAGAGGGGGATGGTCACACTCCCAGTCCATGAAATCTGATCAATCATCAATCATTTGAGCTCAAACCATGTCAGGCTGGACAAGTGGTCTGTCCTGCAGCTGGTAAGGCGTCAGTAGCGCGTCAATGTAGTGAATGATTCCGTCCTGTGTGGTGTAATCACTCTTCACAATCCTCGAGCTGTTGTTGATCCAGACTGAACCCTGCAGAGGAGAGGGGGAGGGAGGGGGAGGGAGGGGTAACACAGACAGGTACAAACAAAGGTGAGATGAAAATAAAATAAAGGTGAGACGGTTCGAGAGACACAGACTGAATCATTCTGCCCCTTGTAAATGCAAGTGTGACAGAGCATCGACTATATCTGCTGTTTGGTAAAAATGAAAAGAGCCGAACAGTGAAACCTTTTTTATAAACTTGAATTTGGATTGAGTTGATCATTCATAGTCTCTATCATTCTGGTCAAACACCTGTTTGTTTGCGTTACCTGCTGCACACTGAAGTGTAGCACGTGTCCCGACATTGAGACGGCACGCTCGGTTGTTCGGAGGTCACTCAAGGTCAAAATCTCACAGAAAACAACGTGGTTATGGGCCAAGTCAGCGAGACGACCACGTGATCTCCATTCTTCCATCTGCACGGGCGCACACACACACACACACACACGGATATCAATGCTACACATATCATGCATGTTCCAGAAGTATATTTTAATATGTTTTCTTGAAAATGTATTTATTGTTGCATTTGATTACATACATAAAGTAGATACTGTACTTACAACTGAAGCATTGTAGATTTCCATAACAGGAACAAAGACAGTGAGCGGTCCGCCATTATTAAGACTTCTAGATTTTGATAGCTGAGAAACACAAAACAAAACAAGATGAGCTTGTGGGAGGTAGATCATCATGAGGATAAGAACTTAAACTGAACTTAGCAGAAAAATACATCAGTGTGATAACAACTACATAAAATCAACCTCAAATCAATCTTTGGGAAAAATGTATTTGTAATATCGTTAATGTCTACGGCGAAGCAGAGCAACATATTTTCCATCCCTGGTCGTATTTGAATTAACAATACTTCATTCAATATGTATAATAATATGACATGATTCTCGATTTGCTTTGCACGGATACAGCCAGAAGAAAACGGTATCATTTATGGATTTGAATATAAATGACAACAACTCACAACCAGCATTCGGTGTAAGAACTGGTTCTCAGCTGATCGATACACCGCCTGTAAGACAAACAGACAAACATCACAACTTCCTGTGAAGAGGAGAGGTGTGGCAACAGAAGGTCAGAGGCAAGTCGAAGGTCAGAGGTCATGCGACTCACAAGGAATGTGATTCCAGGACAGTCAACTCCATCGCCCACATGGTTGCCGTTGCAGGTGCAGTTCCTCTGGCCCTCACCCAAGTACACACAACGAGCATTTCTACTGCAGCCGCCATTATTCTGCACACAGACACACACACAAACAGAAAACTGATGTTACAGGACACAAATTAAAAGACCTGCAATCCACAATCTGCATGTATCACCAGTTGGTCTTCTTTATGATTTAGTCTTTAATCTATTGATCCTTTACTCTGACTGTGTGGCACCCCACCAGTACCTTTTGTATGTTGCATTTGCCTTTGCTAACAACCAGCTCTTTCCAAAGACGTCATTCAGACCTTTAAGACTTGTCTCCATAAAACAACACAGAACATAATCAATCAAGAAACAGATGATACACAGACGTACAATTCTACAGGGGTTGAAGGGATAACAAAACCTCCCTGATCCTTGAAAGCCCTGTCGACAATTGCAGGCCGTCTGGAAAAGAAAAGAAAACAGTCAGTCAATTCAACAGTCAAAAACTTCATCCATCACGTCTACATTTTAAAATGCAATTCCGATTCAAAATCAACTGGCATCCACAATTTTCCAAGTGGACAATTTTCTTTCTTTTCCAGCCTCTTTTGGGCATTCACATTAAAAACATCAACATGAAGAGCGGAACAGACGGCAGGTCCCATTCATTTCATGCTCAGGACGTTGTCTGACAAAATAAACTTGAATACAGGTTAATGACAGCTGCTGTGATGTATCATCGGTTATCGACATTTGAGATGATCACAGATGACAAAAAGTTACCATCTTAACTTCCCTGCCACAGATTCAGCTGTGACTGAGCAGGTAAAGACAGAACCAGCACCTTCTAACCTCCACCCTGTGTCCTCCTGCTCTCTGCCGCCTCCTGCATTGTGTTTTAATGAAGTCACATTAACAATAAAGATGTTTATTGTAATTATTTATGTATTTTTCCTGTTGTCAGTGGAATGAGTATGAAACTGTGATTTAACCACGGCCCATAAACACAACACGTTAACCAGAATTTCCAAGCTGCTGTGTAGCAAATTTTATAAATGCAACGTCTCTGTCAAGATCATAAATATAACATATAAAGTGGTTAATACCCACAGCTGTGTTATTACATTGAAATGAGTAATCACTGAAGAAAGTTGGGAGTAAGAGAAAGTCCTTCTGAACCTAACTGCTGCACAAAGCGGGAAGATGACATCATTGCTTTGGAAAACAATATTTTCCCTGTACGTGGAACACCAAGCCATGTTTTAAGACACAGTCTAGAGGATGTTTGGGAAAAGCTCAGTTCTTAGGAAATGGAAATGCCGTCCTGATAGAGGGTGAAACACGGAGGAAAACTTTCCAAATGGTGGCCAGAGCAGTAAAAAGTAAAAGGGCACTCTGAGAGCACATAGCGCTGCCAAGGACAAACTGTCAAAGCAGTGTTAACGATTAGTTACCTAGAATGTGGCAGCCCTCCATAATCTATTTAGTCATGCCACAGTTTCATCAGGAAAAAATCAAAATGTGTAGACTCAGGATAACAAGATATCTCTAATGTTGTGTTTCGGGGGAAATCTATTCAGTAGTGTTTGCATAATTCTGCTAACTAACAAACACATTTGAAAACCTCCTCGGTGTAGGTAATAACTGCAAGACACAGAAGTAGAAGAAGAAACCTTCAGACGCTGTTTAATCTTCACTTAACTGCCGCCTCCAGAAACTGAGGAGGAAATTAAACCCTGAAATCAAGGTTGACACAGCGCTGGGTCACATCTAACACCGTGCACACCGCGGGAAGCTCAGATTTAATTACAGGACAGTGATATCTTACAATGTTGGGACCTGTTCTGATGCAGTTTGCTGACTTGTGGCAGCCTCCATTGTTCACCAGACAGCCGTCTATCTCTGTGAACACAAAATATTTCTTTATGAAATACACAACGTTTGAATCAGAAAGCTGTGGAGTTGTTGGAAGGTGTATTTGTTTCTTTTCATAGAGCTAGAATGGCAAGCTGGGCTAAACACAACGCTGGACACATACACATGATATCTTCTCTGAACCTTCTCCCCCGGAGAAGAAAGACAATAGAGGATTCCCAAACATGTCAGAGCTCCTCCACAAAATATATCATTTTATATGAGTGAACATTCAAGGGCTTGAATTTGAAAGTTTCTTGGCCAGAACTTGTTTAGATGTCTGGAGTTTTAGGTCGGGGATGTGAGATCACGGGGTCAGGAGTTAGGACTACAAACCCAGGCAGATGACTCCATCCCCAGTGTAACTCTCTTTGCAGGTACAGGTCCTCTCTCCTGCGGAGACTTTCTTACAGACTGCAAACTCTGAGCATCCACCGTTAGACCTGCTGCACAAATCCAGCTCTGAGAGACAGAGAGAAAAAGTGATCAGATTTGATTCATGCACAGAGCACGTACTCGTGTGTGTGATTGTTTTTACCTTTGCAGTATGTTCCGTTGCCTTCATATCCAGCCACACACAGACAAGCAGCAGCTACTCCCTGTGGCCCTGTTATGCAGCTACAGCAGAGCACAAACATTTATGTCACATTTCTACTGAAGCTGCCGCTGAAGATTTCTGTTGTCTGTGATCATTTTTGCTGCGTCATGGAATAAGTCTGGTGAGGTTCACGTCGGTGACGAGCACTGTCAGATTGATTTAGCTTATTCCTCTGTGCCACAGAGCATCGATGAGACGCTCTGGGTGACATGTTGCTTCACAAACCAACTGCTGGGCTTCTCCAGGTTAGAGTACCGAACTCTTTACTGTGTAATGTGCCTTAAGATAACTTATGTGGAGATTTAGAGCTGAATCACAATAAACACACACTGTCGTTGACAATAAACTGTATATAAAGATGAGCAACACGTCTCCTCCTCTTGTACAGCAGTAAAACTAAAGTTAACTAAGGCTTTCAGTGCCACCATCTTTTTATTATTCGTCATTTAGAGCCCGAGGTCTTGTTGTGTTGTTTTAAGAGACATTTGGATACAACTGAAAAGAGGAAAACGAGCTATGTAGTGGATGATTAACATTTTCGGACAACCACGTATGTCTTTCATTCATCCCCTTGCATTCTGGGTAAACGTATTGCCCTAAACCCACTGATGATCGATTCAAATTACACAAACAGATGACACACAACTCGGCCATGGTCACAACAGGACGACTTACTTGGCGTTCTCGTCACACACACCTCCACAGGCGTCGTCCTTGATCTCTGAGACATATGCACGCACACACATGCACAATGAGTTCAGGTGATAACAAGTAAGAGAAAATCACTGAGTGAGATGTGTGTGTGTGTGTGTGTGTGTGTGTGTGTGTGTGTGTGTGTCTTACCTACAGAGCAGGACACTCCTTTCCAACCTTTATAACACAAACACCTCCCGCTTCCTGCTAGACCGTCCTCACACTTCCCATGGTCACACACACACTCTGCAACAGATACACACACATTAAACAATGATGCATTATAGAGATAATCTCTGATTTCTTCATCTTATCAGTCACCATCATAGATTTGCTGGTCTGTGAGAATTGTACATTTTTGTGCTGCTTGAGATTGTTTGTCCAGTTGGTGTCATGTGTTTGTTTTACTGTTACCGCAGCAAGGTTGTTAGAATTGTAAGGTTTTTGGCTTTGGAAGTGTGTTAGAATCATAGGTTCGTTAGTATTGTAGATTTATTGGCCAATTTCCAGTGGAAAACTGATTAAACGTGACTTCAGAAGGACAACAAACATGGAGGAGGACTGACGTTGTGTGTTCTTGTCTTGCAGTGAATAAAACAACAACTATGGATGAAGTCATGACTCAACATTTAGCAGTGCGAGCTGGAGATGAGTTGGAAATGTATTGTTGTTTTTAGTCACAGCTGTAAGAGTACGCAACATGTGCTTGGTGACGCTTCCCGGTCAGCCCGCTCTCTCTCTTTCTCGTTATTGCGGGGATAATCGAGATTGGGGAGGCTGTGACTCAATCAGTAGTATTAAGATTATTTTGTAAAGCCCCCACACTTCAGGATTATTTGGGCAGATAATCGGCACAGAGTGACCTCCAGTCGGGAACGCCCCCGGAAGAGGAAAATCGGGTCTAAAATCGTCCCGTTTATCCTCTAGTGTGCAGCAGCCCTTAGTCTCCCTCAGTGAGCCTGCATCTCATGCACAGACATTTAAGCTAAATGCTGCCATCAAAATATGTTGTACCAGTGCTTCGTTATGGCTCCAAGAACTATACTTTTGTGCTTTTGGTCAGTTTAACTAAGTAACGGCCCCTTGTGGCGGAAATACATTACTGCAGACAAAACTTCAGGGCGTGTCTCTGTGTTTAGGAGTGTTTGTGTCAGGAGGAGTGTCCTCACTGGAGGAGCAGTTGACTCCGAATCTTCCTGGTTCGCAGTCCTCGCATGCGGTGCCATGGAAACCCTCATAGCAACGGCACTCCCCGTTGCCCAGGTTACCGTCCTGACACTCCCCATGATTGGAGCACCAGCTGCCGACATCCCCAGGGCATTTGAAGCACTCGTGACCATAGTAACCAGTGCAACAGGCGTGTTCCTGCAGGACAGATAAACGGTATTAATATTTTTATTTTTAAGCCCTTTGTCATTTAGACATGAATCCCAAAACAGAGTTCTCTATATCCAAACTGATCTATAGCATTGAAGAGTAGAGGTAGTAGCTATAAGTAGCAGCAGCAGTAGTTGTAGTAGTAGTAAACTTCCTCCTGGAGCCAATCTGCTCCCTCGGCCTCACTAGCATGTTAGCAACATAGGTTTGTAAACTCTGCAGGTTTGTTAGAGTAAGAGCTGAACTGCACCAACAGATAGTAGGAAGTGGTGAACAACCGCAGATGAATGGTACTTCATGCAAGGACCAAGAATTTGTGCAGACCGTGGTGGACCGAAGACATTTGATGACACAGCCCGGGACCGACTTCCTCCACTTATTAACCCGCTTCCTGTAATTACAGTTGGGCCGCATGTTGACAGGATACTGTGCTTTGATCTGTAGTAGAACAAATAAGAAAACACAACAGAAAAACACAGTTGGAGCTGTAGAACAACACAAGAACCTACAGAGATAAAATATACGACGTGCACACTTCAACACTGTGCAAATCAAACTGAATCCTTTCAAATGTCTCTTTGTTGATGCTGCAATGTTTTTGTTCATTTAACTCTAAGGTCATTTTTTTACAGGTAGTAGATCCTGTTTTTTTAAATGATGCTACGTGGGTTTTTATTTTATTGTGTCCACCCTCTGTAAACTGACAACTTTCTTACTGGTTTGTGGCTGAAGAGGCATCGAGGTGGTCCTTGGCAGTCTGAACACCTCCCCTGCAGACAGGGAGAAAGAGAGAGAGGCAGTGGTTGGAGTAACAGCAACAAACTTCTATAAATCCATTTTTACATGTATTTTCCACAGAAACTTTGTGTTAAAAAAACCCTTCTCCAGTTCGTTTGGTGGAAGGATGCGTTATTATCAGGATAACACAAATACTTTTAAACAGATGGGATATGGGCACAGGAATCAAGGATTCTTATTTTTCAATTAAACTTTCCCTTTGAATTTTTAAACACTATTTTTGCAGAGATATTAATATCAGGCATATTTAGAGGCTAGTTTAGGGTTTGGTTTTCAATATAATCTTCACGCATGTATGAATATGTGTTTGAATTCAGCCTGTAAGAGGAACCCCTTCAGAATTGGGTGGTATTAGACTCATTTATATTGCTTTAATCTTTGATGCATCAAGTGTCAATAAATGCTTCTGTTTAAGCCGTTTGTGCTTCATTGATGTGTACGAATGAATCCTCATGACCTCTGATTCATAATCCACTTTATCCAGCCCTGATGCAGTTCCCTCTGCTGAGCATGAATTAATCAAATAATCAGGTTGATCCATCCAATCATTCACATTCTGTCTGTTTATCAGTCCATTCATGTGTCCATCTACGTCTACATTATTCATTCATTCACACAACCATCCCTCCCTCCCTTCTTCCTTACATCGACCTGAAGGGTGACCTCTTTGCTGCATCTGTTGCGGCGGACTTTGAGGACCTGCGGGAGGACCATGATGACGCCGTACTGCGTCTCAAAAAAAGTGCCTTCAAAAGGAACGTCGTTCACAACTGTCTGGAGGAAGAGAAACAAATCAGAGTCTTTTCTCCGACCGGCTGGTCAACAGTTACACACACACATTAGCAGACTTATTAGATCATACTGGAGTGTTTGCACGCTTTAGCACTTTCACTTTTTGTTCAGCTTTTTTTTTTTTTTTAAATAATAATGATCATCTTGAAATCTCCATTAGTCTTTAGACACTACTCTCTATTGAGAAAGGTTGACTTTCAGAAATGAATTAAAATGTGGAAATATATATATTATTTATTCGTTTCAATATAAAAAAACATTTTTTTAGGAATGTAAAACCAACAGTGTCGTCCCTGAACTGACACACGTCTGTAATGAGTGTGAAGCTACCTTGTTGTTGTCGTTTAAGTGGAACTGGACCTGGTAGTCGCTGCCCAACAGAGTGCTCGCCAGCAAGCCGTCAAACAGGGCGTCAGGAAAGAGCAGCTGACTGAAAATCACATGGTACCTGACCACATTCGAGTCCTGGACGGTGAAAACAGGCACAGTCAATACATTTGTTATAGATTTGAGATTCCAGCCGAGTGGCAGCTGTTTGGAAAACTGGCCAATCACAGCTTTTCAGGAGTTCAGCATGATGCCCTCTTCGTGTGGCAGAGCCAGAAAAATATGTGAATGAGATGTTTTGTTTTTGCAGATGCTTCTGTGTTGACCAGAAAGATGTTGATGGGAAGCAAAATAACTCCAATCAATCTGACATCGTCTGAATAATAATTAGAATATCCACACTGGCTCATATCATCTGGACCTACCAGGACGGAGGAATTAGTCTTGCTGAGGTGTTGCCTGATGGCGTCGTCTGTCGGCAACAAGAGGGTGTAATCGGCCTTAGTCAACTCCTTTGATAAGTTGTACATCTGTGAAAACACACACACACACACACACACACACACACACAAAACTTAAAAACAAACCAAATTTTTGTATCGACAGGTGACTACACCAAATTTGATCTTACCAGAGCGTACTGTCTGAAGAGAGTGAAGTTGGAGGAGGAGTTCAGGAAGCCCATCAGCGTGGGAGGCTCGGGGGGGAAGTCTGAACGTGGCGGTACCAGTATCTTATCACAACCCCCCAAAAAAACCCCAAAGAAAAATGACTCCACTTTGCTTTCAAAGTTAAACTTTATCACGCAGAAGATTTTTAAACATTTCTTCTCATCAGCTTCTCCCTCGTCCTCAAACCAAATGAACAATTTGAGCAAATCAATCCAAAACAGATTCCCTGTCCAGAAATACACCTTGTCCACCAAGTTAGCTTTGGTTCTCGGGCCAAATTCTTGGAGCCGTGATGGAATCTAGGAAAGTGGCGTTTACCTGATCTATGATGTGAATGTAGCCATTCTTTGCAGGTAGGTTGCGTCCTGTGAAGGAGGCGTTTCCAATTTGCAGCACCTGGAACAAAATAACAGTAAAATATTCTGGACACGTGTGTGTACATGTCACAAGTAAAGTCAAAAGACAAAGTGTTTACTGTGCATACAAATCAATAATATTAAGTATTTTACTTCAACATCTACCATCTACCATCCCAGGCATGTCACAAACACACATTTATACTTTATAGTCTTCAACCAAACCTCTAAAGTTACGAAGCAGTTGGCAGAAAGTTAGTTGCATTGGGCCTCGTTAGCAGGGTTAAAGGTGGTTCAAACAAAATTATAATTAATGTGGACAAACCTAACCCTCTCTCCTCTCTGCCCCAGGCAACTGTCTGATTTGCCTACTGTGCTGCACTGCCCCTGACAGAGACTCTAGGCTGATACACTTTGCTAACACAAATAAAAAGACAGTTGCTGTTCATGTAATCTGCAGGTAAACTCAGTATGACGTTGATTTTCGAGGTGGGTTGTTTCCTTTCTGCTTTCTACAGCACAAACGCCACAGTGCAACAGTGCAACAGCAACCTCTCTAAAAAAAATTGGATGTAAAAACTAGTTGCGTGTGTAGTTGGTCAATCAGACACAGTTATTCAATTCTTACGCCGCTGCTGTTGCTGATCTCCCAGGAGGTAAGAGGGTTTAAAGTGGGCAACCTGGTGCCCACCAGTCTGCCCAGATCCTCTATAGAGTAGATTTCTGGCAGGATGTGGGCCCTGCAACCAGGAAGAGCAAGAGGAACACAGACTCACAACACAGAACAAGATGATTCACATGCTCCACACTGCAACCACAAAAAGGGATAATATTAAAAATATTTTCAAAAAATAACAAACCGGAGTAAAAACAATGAGGTTCTGACCCCCATCAGGCCTCGAACCCTAAATATTAGTAAGTGAGGTGATGTACCGCAGGAAGTGAGGCAGGTTGTGGCGTGAGGTCCAGAAAGATTTTTTATCTGGAATCAACTTCCATATTGCTCCTCTTGAAGGAACCAACAGTGTCAGGTTTCCACTCAGGTCCTCAGAGACTTGACGAGACCTCTAACACACACACACACACACACACACACACACACACACACATTAAACAGTGATGTAGATTTGTCAACCTCGCAGCTATATTAGCCTGAAAAGCATGTTAGCATCATAGCTTTGTTAGTAGAGAGATGAGTCTGGTTCCTCCTCACCTGACTCAGCATGCTGAAACCTAACAGATCTCGGTTTATGTCCAGTTCCTACAAACACACACTCAGTTATTATAATATTAAATCAGACTGTGCATTGCTGATTAATACAGGTTGTAAAAACATTCACCTGTTAAAACCTGTCAACATGATTAATGTATGTCATTTACTACGAGGAACTTGTGTTTTCACTGCTGTTTGTCTCTCTGTGAGCAGGATTATCCAAAATACATTTCTCTTATCTGAACAGTCACCTCCAGTAATGATCCATAGCAGATGGTTCCATCTCCAGCGTAGCCTTCGGGACAGGTACAGGTGCGAGTGTCGTTGTTCAGAGTGCACGTTGCCTGACATGATGTAAAGCAGAGAGCGATCATGGGTGACTTATCAACCCTGCTAAGATCGCAGCAATCAGAACTGACCTGCCGGATGAGTTTTCACTCACAGCAATACATATATATTGTTATATTGTATATTATTAATTATTATATGAATTGTTGCTGCTGTCAGTAATAATCAATAACATCTTAACACTGTTGTTTTCATTATAACTGGTCAGAGCTGAAACCTGATGGTGCACAAGTGTTCCTGGTCTCTCTCGCCTCTCTCTCTCCCCCTCCTCAATATCTCTCTCTCTTCTCTCCCCTCTCCTCCCCATTCTTCTTTGCTCACCCCAACCGGTCGAGGCAGATGACCGCCCACACTGAGTTCACTGGTTATAGAGGTATCCTTCTGTTAATGAGGGAGTTTTTCCTCCACAGTCACCAAAGTGCTGCTCATTGTGGGAACTGTTGGGTTTCTCTATATTAAATATGATTTTAAGGTCTTGACCTTCTATGAGAAAGTGCCTTAATATAATGTATATCATGATTTGGCGCTATAACAATAAAATTAAACTGAATTGAGAAGAATCAGATTCTTTAGATGAAGCAGAGTCACAACTCTGCAGGAGACTTTTGAAGATATTTCACTCAACAGCGACAACAGAAACATTTTGTGAGTGACTCCCAGGACGGACAGAAGTGCAACAGATGACGTGTGTCATGGAGAATATCAGAAAAATAAATATTTACAGCACTGGTTAACATAAAAAGCATAAACTATAAGTCTAAACTACCACATCATCTACCATTTAGAGACGTGTGTGTGTGTGTGTGTGTGTGTGTGTATACCACGAAATGGCAGCCTCCATTGTTTTGGAGACAGGGGTTGATCAGGTCACACACAAGCCCGTTGCCCATGTAACCTGTTTTACACACACACTCACTCTACAGTCACACACAGAGACAAACAAACAAACAAAGTTCTGAAGTACGAACATCACACAGCTGATTCATAGACTGTTCAAACTACTAATGATAAGAAGAAGATGCACGAAGAACGGTTCTAAACCAAGTTACAAAGTGATTTACATGGTTTAGAAACATGCAGTAAAATTAGACATTTAAAATAAAATAAAACAAATATAGTAAAGAGTAAAAGTAAAATATCCCACAAATAAGTTAAGAAAATACAATACTTCAAACAATAACTAGAATTACCACACTGCAGTTGTGTGCCTCTGCCAAACCAGTGCAGTTTCTGTGAACATATGTCTACATCATTTTTTCCCAGATTCAATAAAAGTCATTGTGACCTTTGACCATATTTTGGTCATTGAGACATAAAAGTGGAAATTATGACAGAAAACTTGAAGTTTTATGAACTGACCTGTTTGGGTCCGATGTGGTTACAGTCGGCGTTGGGGCTGCAGCCTCCTCGACTCTCCAACTGACAGTTGTTGATCTCCACGCACACTTTGCCGTCACCTGTCCAGCCCTCGATACACACACACGAAATGTTACCTGGACCCGCGTACACACAGACCGCCTGTAGGGAAGCAGCGAGACGACATATTAGAAAGGCAGTTAGACAGCTTTGAATCCAAGCCCCAGTTTAAAC
The DNA here is from genome assembly GCF_024713975.1 of Paralichthys olivaceus. NCBI lineage: Eukaryota > Metazoa > Chordata > Actinopteri > Pleuronectiformes > Paralichthyidae > Paralichthys > Paralichthys olivaceus. The sequence continues at coordinate 4,319,817 of NC_091094.1, forward strand.
ATAAAAATATTACACAACACAAACCGGCACTTTGTCAGTGTTGATATTCAATATCTGCTATTTTAAATTGAACAGAGCTGATCCAGGTGCAGTGAGTACACCCGTGAATTTCAACAGCAGATAAACGCTGGGTTTAAAGAATGAAACTCTTCAGAAACTCTCAGGATTTGCCAGGTGAACTTCTCACTTTGTAATAAAAATGTCAGAAACAAACACTGAACAGACATGGAACCACTTCTCTCCAACTCAAGAGAGGCTGATGATTTATTAAAACCAGGGCACGTGAACCTGCTTTACAGCATTTTTGGGAAGCATATTATTATGACTAGGTTAAATAGAATAGGTCAGATGAAAACATTCAGAACTCTAGGGAGCTTTAACGCACACAAACACACTTACATTGGTGTCGCAGCCTCCTCGGTTGCTATTCAGGCAAAGATTGATGGGAGAACAGGAGTGACCGTCACCCTTGTATCCATCCCTGCACACACACCTGGTGCAACACACACAGACACTTGGATTAGTTCCACAACAATCTCAGCAGCGGTTCAGGTAACAACAGGAGGAACTGCAATTACGGCCTCTCCGCCACCATCCTGTGCAAAGCAGAGATTCATATGAGGTCACAGTGACCGTTGACCACTGAGATCTAATCAGTGCGAGTCAAATTGACATCTTATCAAAATTTGAAGCAAAAAAGGCTTTTGTGTGACCTTGACATTTGACCTTTGCCCACGAAGTGAGGATTCCTTCACGGTACAACACAAATACATGTTGTTTTCAATGTTCCTGCTTTTTTCAAAATTCCTACTTAAAAGCACATGAACACGCAGATCTAACCAGCACACTCATTCCATTTCCTGTAAACACACTGTAAATATCAACATGACAGCTGTAACCGCTGAACGATACTGACACTAGGATTAATGAGAAATGTGACTCAAACTAACTAAACATACTTATGAACTGATAAATGTAGATCGGGTGTCAGAATGAACATACATGGTGCGCAGCCCTGTGTGCGTGCAGTATGCGTGGATGTGACAGTGTTCCTGCAGCCCGTCAGAGTTACAGGGCGTGGCCGTCTTGTCACAGTTGTCTCCGGAGTATCCTTCTTTACAAGATCCTTTACGACAAACACCACCACTGCCTGGACGGTTATCACACATGCCGTGGACACAACGACACTCTGAAGACACACACAAACACACAGACACACACAGACACAGACACACAAAGACACAGACACACACACACACAGAGACACACACAGACACACACACGCACACACACAGTCACTATAAAAAAAAAAATACATCATTGGGCTCTAGTTGTAAATTCAAAGTTAATAATGGAGGGGACCAAAACAGTACAATACATCACAAACAATTATAATTCAGTTAAACCTCATGAATGATAATTCAGATTTATGTGTCCATCAGGACAAATTGAAATAACTGGTGATTCTTCTGCTGGAGACAAAAAGTCTGGACTATTACTGGAGTCTCAAGAGTTGGTCAAAAGAATTCTGTGGTTCAAAACATCTGCTTTGTCTCAAACATTATGGTGTAATACTTTTCTACATTGGATCTGTCTCCCCCTACAGTTTCGCAATGGGTTCGATTCTAACGAGATTGTTGGTCCAACATTTGACACATTAATCTTTGGGGAGTCTTGGAGTGGCCTCTGTTTCTGACCCGAGAGATTTGGGAGATGTCTAACTGCATTTTCTTTTTAAATTTCTTCCATAGTGAATATAATTAATGTTTGACTGGATATATTTGCAACAAATGATCTATCTAGTAAGTGCTTAACCCGTAATGTGGGGGCTTGCCATCAGTTTAACAGGCTTGGCTGAATGAGCGGGACTTCCCCGATGCCTGTTTTCAAAGATTATACACAGAATCAGATGCTTGTCAAAGGTTTTTCTACAACACTTCTCCTCTTGCGCCATTTAAAATTGCAGATTTGGTTTATAACGAAATACCGGTAAACTGAAAACATTCTTCAGCTGCTTGCAGACATGACTCAGCTGCGGACACTTTCACAATATTTTCCAGAGGTATTGGATAAGTTGCTCTGGAAATTTTCCGGGACTCTCCCGGCAGCCTCTTGATAAAATGTCTGGAGAATGTCAGTGTGATTACACGTCAGAAAATTCACAGTGAGCAGGTGGGAATGTTGATGGTGTTTCTAACGGGACAGACGTGAAGCTGAAAAAAAACCCGATTCGACAGTGTTTGTTGATAGGGGCCCAGGTCGGAGTCGATGTGCTGAAGATAAAAACACAGAGCTTTCCGACAGCAGAAGTTATACATCATGTCCTCCCTCCTGCTGCTCCACCCAGGCTCCCGAAAATGTCCCAATGTTCTGGACATTTTCATGTCTGAGAACAGCTAGAGCGGGTGAATCAGAGGGCGATGTGATATCAAATAGGTAAGAGGAAACACATCTAAGAAGCGTTCTAACCATCTCTGGAGGGGTTGAAAAGATGTACAGATGATGAGGAAATGTGTAAATATATCTCTCACCCCAAGATGCACATGTGACCTTTACTCCTCCTACTGTGAGTCAGTAAGTCAGTCTGTGAAAATAACTACCGACTGTCTGATTTCCTTAATTCATCCACGGTCTGTCTCCTCTGTGATAATGGCAACTAAAATTAGGTTAAATGACCCATTGTTCTCCATCTCATTTAAGCCACTGGGGGAAAAACGACTGCAGCCACTTCTACACATCCAATCAAAGACCAGGAGCACTGAGTTGCTGTAGCATCGATTTGATCCCTGATCAGTTCAACCACTGATGACGCGAGTGGGCGAGTATTGATCTGTAGACGTGAGTCAGAGGCTGCGAAGAAGATGAAACTCTCTGCCGTTACCTTCATCGCAGTTCTCCCCGTGCTTGGATGGATCCGAGCAGATGTGGCAGGCGACACCCTTGAAATTTGACTGACAGCTGCATGAGCCGTTGCCATGGATACCGTCAAAGCACTGCGTGTGGTGAAATAAATAATTAAATCAAATACGTCAGTTGAGAGACAAGACTCCCGTGACACAGTCGTTTGTTTGTTGCTCACCGTTCCTTTGTCGTAGCAGGGATTCTGGAATCCTCCGATACAGGGTTTACAGTCCGGACCATAAAAACCTTTACAACACTCTGCTACCTGTTACACACACACACACACACACACACACACAATGTTCAGTATAAAGGAAGCTACTGATGCAGGTTTTAGTGTTTCCACTCTCACCTGTCTGGTGGTGTTGCAGTACTTAGCGCAGCCTTTACTCTGTCTGTGTGCCACAGGAGACGGGAGGTATTCACAGCCGACCTGATGTTTGTCCTGGAGAGAAATAAACAACATGAAAGACAATGGAATCAAAGCAAAACCCCCCTAAAGTAAATCTGTTTAATATACAATTCCTTTCTCATTGTTATTAAAATACTCTCAAATTTGATTTGACATATATAACACAGTGTCTCATAAATGCACATCTCTGAGTCACCGATCTTCACAGAGGAGGACAAGCGTTACAAATATTTTATGTTTAAGTCTAGTCTGTGCTTTCACGGGTATAAATAGCAAGTTACATCACTGTGACACTATCGAACACTCACAAACCATTAATACTAGAAGTCATATTGTTCCCATGAGCACAAGTTTTCACCTTTATTCATCTCTGCTCATGAACTACCAAGCTGGCTGCATGAATCTATACATATAAACGTAGATTTCAGTGGGGAATTGATCAGTGTAGATATTGTATTGCAGTAACAATGACGTATTTTACCATCTCGGTGCTGCCACTTGGACATTCTGTCTCATAGAGATAACTGCAGTGACCACATGGACCCTAAAAACACACATGAATAACACTGTCATATTAACATCAGCACCCGTGTACAAAAAATGAAGAATCACAAATCTGGTGATGCTGAAATGATTTTGACACAATTACAATCCTTGATAGATGAACACACTCAGTCATCACCCTGTGATTTAGTGCTTTGTTTACATGCTAATTCTTTTGTAGTTCCAGAATATGAAGCGCAGACTTTATTCTTCCATGTTCACCACTGTTAACCCCAAGGCGACACTAGCAGCGAGTTCATGCAGCTGTATTTTTATGTGTTCTCAATGAAAAAAAAAAAAAAACCTAGTTGAAATCTTCTTTTATCGCTGAAAGGTAACTGCGACTTGGTGCAATGGAAACAGATTTGGCGAATAATTGTTGCCTTGAGTGGCATTTAAATGTCACTGTTCCGCTCTGGGAGATGGGATATATATATCAGGCGTGTGTGGACCAATGAGGATTCTGTCAACGAAGCATCAAAACAAATGTAGTTTGCTCTTCATCAATCCGCATGTGCTGCATATTCCGAGGACTCATCTTGACAAACCCTCTTCTTCTGCAGTGGTAAAATGGCATTCATCTGTCAAGTTAGCACCACCTACTGGTTATCTTGATGAACCAACTCCTTATTATCGCATAACTAGCTTCTCACCACAGTGATCTTGCTCTCAATGATGTCACAGCGGTGAGGCAAGATGGGAAGGATGGAGGGTGGGTACAGCAACCCGTCAATCATATGGATGATCCCATTGGACGCCACAATGTTGGTGGTCACCAGACGGACGCCCTTCTCCCCCAACAGGATCTCACCCTGCAGAAGAACGCAGGACGGTCAGGCAGTGCTAATGGACACTGCTAATGTTTCCTGGGAATGAATCATGACACAAACACTGAAGAACAAACCAGAGACACTTACATCACTGGACACAGAAATGGTGACGATCTGATTGGCCATCGTCAGAATCTTAGGAAGAGAGGCCAACTCATCGACTGTCAGCTACCGACAGAAGAAAGTGATCAAAGAGAACTTTTAACTTTTTAAGAATCATGTTGGAGAAAACAAACAGCATCCTGTAAACTTGACTCTTCTTAGGGCCACAACCCACAGCAGAGTTAAAACTGTCACGTTTCTCCTGAAGGTGGCACAAGAGTAAAGGTAAAGAGTTTGTTAAAGGACATGTTCACAAGCTTTTCTGTCTTAAAAGTTATAAGACTATTTAGACCAGTGTAAACGAGTTATATTTAAGACTTTGTCAAAAGAGTTTTAGTGAAAAATTCCTCATTTTGCTGCAACTAAAAGGTTATGAGAAATCTCGCTGTGAACCAATGTGTTGGATAGAAAGAAGTTTTTTCCCCTCCTTCATTACTAACGTGGCAAAAGGCAAAAGGAAAGAAAGACGCAGAATGGAGAAACAGATGGATCGATGGAGGAAGCGTTGGGTCGGGGACGTCTTACCACAGCCTGGGAGAAAACGTGGTGTCTGAGGAGTTCCTGAAGTTTATGTTTGGCCTTAAAAAAAGAACAGAATCGTTAAACATTGGCTGGTTTTTACATTAAAATGACTAAACTGTTCTAAATGTTATATAAGTATTTGTAAACAGCAGGAAGATGTTGGTTTTTGACTTTTCATTGGATTTGTTGATGATATTAAAAATGAAATATCAGCAGACTCATCCCCTGTGTCCGCCTGGATGATATTTACTCAACACAAATGAATCAAAACTGAAGAATGAATGAGACGTGACTCTCCTCCCTGTTTCCTCACATCATTCAGCATGTACAGGATGCTGCCGTCTCGCGCTAGATCCACTGCCTGGTTGGTGGGAACAAACACCGTCAGGGGTCCAGGACCCCGCAGAGGAGGTGGCGACCCGCAGTTCTACAAACAAACAAACATGTCACATCTGATTAGAACCATGGATTCAGCACAGATTCATGTTTACTGCCAGTTCCAGTGCGTGAGCTCAGCCTTTAATTTCTAGCAAACAAAAGTTTATTCTGCAGAATGATGAACAGTTTCTTGAATAAGTTGTCTCCAGGCTGATTTGAAAACAATATTAACATGTCCTTTATTTGCACATGACGGAGAGCATACAGTGCTGTGTGAAGGTTTTATTCAATCACAGAATACCATCAGGGACTCGTCCCCAATTCTCTCTGAAGCATGATGGCAAGCCCAAGAGAAGGACGGCCCAGCTCTGATGGGATGTGGTAATTCATTCCAGAAGTGTGTCTGTCTTTAGCTCACACATCTCGAGAAGCGTTCCTCTAATTGGCTTCACACTTGGTACGTTTACCATCTTACATTAGAGCAGATACATCTCATGTTTAATCCTTTTATTGCTCTTTGTCTTTCTTCTGAATTGTGATGGAGCTGAAGAAGCAGGAAATAGAAAAACTGAAAACTCCTTTTGACCAATAAAGTTTGATTTCCTCTCATGTTGGGATAAAAAGCAAATATCTCTATGAAGTTACCAGCCAGAACAAAACACTCACATCAACCAGAGATAGGAAGCGATTAAATTTTCCATCCTTAGTCAGAATCTCTCCGATCGTCTTATCAGCAAACTGGATGAAAGGAAAAGAAGAAAGAATTCAAGTTACTATTCAAATACACCAGCGGTCAGTAATGAGGTAAATAGTCAGATAATTGAACCATATTGATTTGTATAACTTTTGAGCACAATTAAAGGATTTGATCAAACATGGGCATGGAAGTTTTACTGAAACATTTGGTTTTAACTGTTTGTCTGAATACCATATATTTCAGCTCTGTGTAGATGTTGTAATTTCACAGAGTTTTCCATATTTGGTGAAATAACTCTTGAACTCACCTGCTCGTCACGAGGAGACCTTTCATAAAGAGGGTTTCTGATTGGCCGGTCAATGATGTGGATGATCCCATTGGCTGCTGGCAGGTCTTCCTGGAGGACAGTGTATAATTTGCTGGGGTTTTCCATCAGGATGAACCTCTACAACAACAACAGCGCAGAAAGAGAGACCACAAGAGACACATTCAGTGTGTTTATGTGAACTTAAATAACCTGGTTAATACAATTATCTCATGTCTTTGACATTGTGAGAAGTTTCAGATGATTTCTTCCGAAAGATTTGTCTTCAGCGTTTAACAAATATGAGCAAAATAACTGACGACAAGACACATTAAGAATTGGACAGACAGAAGACACCTTCTTCGGACAGACTTCTTCAGGAAAGGCTCTAGCATTAAGCATTAAAAAGGCTGCTGAAAACTGCGTACACACAGTAAAACAGGCAATTTGGTCAAAGGTACAGGCCTCTGTCATTTGAGGAAAATGCAGCTGCCTCATTATAATCATAAAATGTCCAAGAACATTTTTGTATTGTTGCTGTTGACCAGTTAAATAAAGAGATGCTCCAAATCATATCTTTCCTATAAATTACTGCCCTCCACCAACCAGGGTGGTGTCAGTCCCTCCACGTTTTACTGACATATTGAATTCACAATAATATAAATTCTAATCAGTTAATCTTTGATGTTTGGGCCCGATGTAGTGAGATTCCACACAGATGTTCCTGATATATCATGTTCACAAGAACAAAAAGCTCACCGTGACTTTTGACCAACAAAGTATAATCATTTCATATTTATCAACTTATTAAAGAGAACGTTGGAACCAAATTTGAAGAAACTTCCTGAAGGAATTCTTGAGCAATTGTGTTCACAAGAATAGGATAGATGGAGAGACTGATAACCTTAAAGCACAATGCCTCCGGCCACTGGCTGCTACTGGTCCGCAGGCATATAAATAAATTATGAAGTAAATGGAAATTCCTGCAGTATATATATATAGATATAGAAATAAAAGTGTAATGTTAAGGCCTGGCTGCCTACGTTTCCTTCATTGGCTGTCTGCTCCATGACCTTGCAGAAAACCTGTCTTTAACATGTGATAACTTGGTGTCATAAACATGAGGAGTCTGAAGATACGCCTGAACAAAGCTCCACCCACTCTGACTCAATTCAGACAAACAGGAAGCAAAACTTATTATTCCTTCTTCCTGAGGAGACACACACACACACAGGAATACACACAAGATAAAGCTCTACACAAAAACAACCACAGCCACTGAGAGGACAACCGCTGGAGGACACACTGGAAACACTGGGTTGCTGGAATACTGGAATACCTGAACTTCAACAAGCTGCCGACTGAGCCACGACTCAAAGTGAAAGTAAATCTGTAAGTCTGTTCGCTGGGCTTTCAGTTTAACTTAGAGACAAAATGTCTTCCACATCAGACGAGGATTTCTTTTGTCCCATCTGCCATGATATCTACAACGATCCTGTTGTCCTTTCATGCAGCCACAGCTTCTGTAAAGCCTGTCTGCAGCGATGGTGGAGGGGGACACAGGTAATTTTGTGTCCGTGCTGTAAGAGAAGATCGTCGAAGAGTGATCCACCTCGTAACTTGGCTTTAAAGAACCTGTGTGAGGCGTTCAAGAAGGAGAAAGATCGTAGAGATTCAGTAAAGTCTGAGGTTCTCTGCAGTCTTCACGCTGAGAAGCTAAGACTCTTCTGTCTGGATCATATGGAGACTGTGTGTCTCATCTGCAGAGATTCAAAGAAACACACCGGCCACACATTCAGACCCATTGATGAGGCTGCACAGGATAACAGACAGGAGCTGAAGAAAAACCTGAAGCCTCTGCAGGAGAAACTGAAGCAGTTTGAGCAAGTTAAAGGAAACTGGGACCAAACAGCACAGCACATTCATGTCCAGGCCCAAAACACAGAGAGGCAGATAAAGGAGCAGTTTCAGAAGCTCCACCGGTTTCTAAAAGAGGAAGAGGAGGCCAGGATCACTGCTCTGAAGGAGGAAGAGGAGCAGAAGAGTCAGATGATGAAGGAGAAGACTGAGGCTCTGAGCAGAGCCATAGCAGCTCTTTCTCACACAGTCAGAGTCACAGAGGAGGAGCTGAGAGCTGAAGACGCCTCATTCCTGCTCAGCTACAAGGCTGCGGTGGAAAGAGTCCAGCAGCGCCCCCTGCAGGACGATCCACAGCTGCTCTCAGGGGCTCTGATAGACGTGGCCAAACACCTGGGCAACCTGACCTTCAACATCTGGAACAAGATGAAGGAGATGGTCTCCTACACTCCTGTGATTCTGGATCCGAACACTGCTGACCCCGAGCTTGTTGTGTCTGGAGATCTGACCAGTGTGAGATCTGGAGGCCATCATCAGCTTCCGAAAAACCAGGAGAGGACCAAATTCTCCTGCTCCGTTCTCGCCTGTCAAGGATTTAACTCAGGGACTCAAAGTTGGGACATTGACGTCGGAGACAACAAGGACTGGGAACTAGGCATGTTGGGAGAGCAGAGCACGATGAACGAACGCCTGCAGGCTGGACTGTGGAGAATTATGTTCTCCAACAGGAAGTTGACAGCGTTCTCCACATCAGGCTTAGAGCAGGATCTGTCTCTGACGAAGAAGCTCCAGAGGATCAGAGTTCGTCTGGACTTCGATAAAGGAAAACTATCATTCTATGATCTTGACTCCAACACACACATACACACATTCAACGACACTTTCACTGACACCCTGTTTCCGTACATTTACACAGAGAGTCGCCTCTCGCTGAAGATTTTACCGTTGAAGGTCTGTGTGACCGTGAAACAGCCAAGTTAAAGATCATGATGACAGAGTTGGGCAATATGACAAGATCTACTGAGAGAGGAAAATTCTCGATTGACACAAATCTTTCTTTTCATTTGCCAAAATATCTTTTATATTTGTAATGAACAATGTAAAATTACAAAAAAAAGTACGAGGAAGGACCTCATGAGAAGTCTGGAAGCTTAAACTGTCAAAATCTGCTCCAGCAAGTTAAAGAGCGAAGAAACTGTTAAAAATACTTTTTTGTTGTTTTGTTGTTTATCTCCAATATTCAGCAGGAAACTTTTAAAATATGAACAATTCTAAACAGAGTTTGGTGGATTTGTTACAGCTCTTCTGGTTCCGGAAGCAGGGGATCATGGGTAATATCCACTGCTGAGTTGTGTTTCAGTTCAGTGAGTGGGACGACACAGTCTGAGCTCCACTCAACACATTGTTGTTGAAAACCACAAGCATGGAGACCAGACATGGAGCCCAACATCGCGTGCCAACAGTGTTTCTGCCGACGTCTTGACGATTGTCACTATAGCGACCCACCCCGAGATGATGGTGACGAAGCTGGGATGTCTTTACAGATTCTGTAATTTCTTTAATTTCTTTCTGTGATGTGAAGTCTTTTGACATTGGATGGTGTGGTGTTTTTGGATAAAATGATTAGAAATAGGTGGAAGGTCAGTTAACGAGGATTAGCTCAGGTAGGAGGGCAGTATAACTTCAGTGTTTTGTGTTATGTTATGTTGAAAATGTGAATATATAAAACTGATTAGATGTAAAGTAAAAATCCTTTTGTTTAACAGAAAGCAAATCTATAATTTGCGCGTTGTGATTTTTCTCAGGTTTAATTTTGAATTATTTTAATTTCGAGATCAATAAAAATAAAATCAAAAGAATCAATTCCTTTGTCTAGATTGTTTATTACCTTGTTGTCTTTGCCCCTGAACCTGGCTCCACCATACAGGTTTAAGTCTCGTCCCTCCAGGTCCTTGTAGAGGTGCTGACCCAGGATGAGGTGGTTTTTACACACCGTCTCTTCATTAACGCCCTGGAAGCAAAGTATAAATTAGTCGACCAATAATCTGGGATTTATTTATTGATCATTTCCTTCCTATTAGAGAGGAGGTGTTTCATGTGTTATAGATCAATCTGAACTGTCTCTATGTCTCTAATCAAAAATGTCTCATGAATATTTAAAGGCTCCACAATGTCACAGTGAAGGAAGCAGTTTAATTCACTCATGTTTATCTTTACTTATGTTTATCTGCTAACATTGTGGTGGCACAATTGCACATATTTCAGTGTGTGTTTTATTTGTGTGTATACATTCCACCTGGTGGCTCACTGTGGTAAAGGTCATAAATCCCACCTCCTCCATGTTAGTAGAGATGGACCAAATCAAAAAACATTCACATTTACACGTTCATACAATTTTCTCAAAGATGGATTCTTTCGTTTTAGTTAGTTCTTCACACACTCATGTATGCTCAAGTGTTTTAAGTTTCTGATGAGTTTGGTTTGAATTATTATTTAGTGATGCTATAAAATGAGGTGAAACGTCACGACTGACAGATGAAAATGACTCGTGATCGGTTACGTGATCACTACTGTGCTGAATAGTGGAGACGTTGCCTCCATGTTTATTTACATTCAATGTTTCTGTGCTGAGGAAAATTGAGGAGGCCATTAAAAGAAGAAGACAGACAGACAGACAGACAGACAGACAGACAGACAGACAGACAGACAGACAGACAGACAGACAGACAGACAGACAGAGGTTAACCTACAGTCAGAGGTGTTTTCATGAAAGGGATGAAAGCTGTGAAAGGACCATTGCGACTCAGCAGCTGATAACAGCCTTTCTCTGAAACACACACAGAAACATACTCCAAGGGTCACAGCAAAGACAGAACACCATCGCCACCACAATGACACCAAACTGAAGCAATCAACAACAACCATCATCCAATAATTAATGAATTCACAGTTTTAGATCCACGGCAAATATAAGCAGTTAATCAATAACTGAAGGAAAAAATCAGTGAAGTCAGTCGTTCACAGTCCTGACATGTTACAGTGCAGCACCAGACTGTGTCACAAGCATTTTCTTGAGTGAATTAGTGTTAGGTAAGAAGTTCTGGTTCTTTTACCAAACAGGGCGACGGCCCCAGTCAGATTTTCTCTCTGGTGTCCGCTCCTGCCGAGCTCAATGATCCGCTCCATCAGGTTACCATAGCAACGCCGACCATCCCCGATCTTACCTGCCTCACACACACACCTGAGGAAGGAAAGGTGACGGGCTGACTAATTACACTACAATGCACACATTCATGCAAACTAAACAAAGAGCTAAAAGACAGAGACAAGCAGTGTCTGACGTCAGCTGCTCGTGTAGATCTGGTTCTTGTTCTGTATCTAAACCGACAGCAGGTTCTCGTTGTGGGGAACAAAAGACATGAAAAGTGTTTGTGACTCTGACCGGGGTTGTCCATCCAGCTCAGTCTGACAGACAGCTGTGGGGTCACACGTGTCGGCTGAACAAGCAGAAACCAGCTCACAGCCAAACTCAGGACTGCCACCTACAGGGGACATGCCAGACATGCACTCACAGCTGGACTGAGAGACAGACACACACACACACACACAGACACACACAATGTTAAAGAAAATAATTTAAAGAAAATTAAATTGTATTACAGAAAATCAGTTTTGTTCCTGTACTGAGTGAAAAACAGTCACATTTTTGTCTTAACTTCACATAAAATTCTATAAAATGTGGTTGAACCCGATCGCTCCTGGCTCTGGAGCGCTCCTCACCTTGTTGGGTCCTTTAAAGACGCACACGGTAGAGTTGATGGGACACCCTCCATTATTCTCTGAGCAAGGGTTTCTGGGTATGCAGATCTTGCCGTCACCCTGGTAGTCGGGCTTGCAGACGCAGGTGACCTTTGACCTCTGTGAGGAGCACTGGGCGTTGACGTCACAGTCTCTCGCTGAACAATAACCTGAACAGGAGAATGAAGATTATTTACTGAGTCCAGATGAGACCTGAAGATTTTTAACCCTCAAATATAAAAGAAAATCAGGATTACACACTTGTGGTTGTTTGTCTTCACAAACCACAATTCCTGAGTTACGCTGTTAAATACATACATTTAAATTGGTTTATAGAGGACGAGATCAGCAAAAAGCAAAATTTAATTCCAATAGCTGTGTTTTGTTCAGTAGATGGCAGTCACTGTGCATATTTACCACATAAAGTATTGAACTTGCACACTTTACACTAAAATTTCAAGATTAGGACCTGAATCAATGAATAACACGACTTTATACCTGTATAGTTTAGGGGTTTAATTACTCTTTACACTAATGTTCATATAAAAAGAGAGAAATCTCAGATGAATGTGGAGCAGCTTGTTTACTTGCGCATTTGCCCTGTGATGTCTTCTTGTATCCAGGCAAACATTCACAGCTGGCGGTGTCTCCCTCTCCGCTACAGTATGAGTAGGGGTTGCAGTTGCTGCACCTGGAGTTCACTGTCAATAACACAAACACAACAGCAGCAGTGTGAGCAGCAATGGAACATGATACAAACAGTATACGTGTACATGGAGCAGCACTTACTGTGTCTCTGAGAAGCTGACACCCTGAAAACAAGTTTGCTTTAATCATTTAAAAAAATCCTTGTTCCCTTTTGACTGTTTCAGTGTCTCTGACAGTGTAGCTGCTGAAATCCAGTGAATTCATCTAGTCGTCTTTAATTATTAGGGTGAACCACAGACACTTGTGTCCGTCTTTATATCCAGTCTTATGGTTTACACTCCCAAAGCAGCAGCGAGCACTTTGTGGCCTGTTTTTCCACCATTCTTCTGAACCCTCAGGAGCTTGATATGCAGATATGCATATGATATGGTGAGAAGAAGCTCTGCAGACACAACTCAGAGCTGAAAATACAACTGCAGCCTCCTCCTATGTTTGGTCTGTGGGGGATAAATAATTGAATCCATATCTTTACTCAGGGTGTAAATTAAATTCATCCCTACGAGTTCACAGATGAATATTAATCAGAGATAAGGCCGCTCTCCTTCTATTCGAGATGAAAATAAAACGTCATCAGTGTGGATGATGAATTAACAATACAAGGGATTAAATTGCTAATTCTACTTACTGACATTATTATTGTGGAAATTGTATTTTATCTCTTAGTTTGATATAAATGTAGGCAATAACTTTCACCTACAGCAATTTTTGAGTATTTAATTTTCTTCATCAAAATAGAAAGAAGTCAGATCATAATCAGAGCAACTGAGAATTCATAAGTTATACAATTTAATTCAACCCAGTAATTTTCAGTTTTACAGTTTGAGCCTTAAATGTTTGGCGATGTGATGAATCCAGCATTTCTTGGTCTTACCTTGGTCACACTTCTTCCCGGTGTACGGCGGCTGACACAAACACTGTCCGTCACCCTCAGGACCTTTACTGCACAGTCCATGAACACAGTCACACTCTGCACAGATACAGCCACAGACAAAGTGCAGGAACAGTTTATCAAACAGCTTTGAGGAGTTTTTGCTGCTTTGAAACAAAATATTCAAATCTGGAGTTTATTTTCTCCACTTTGACTGAAGAATCACTCGTAGGAGCTCGGAGGTGAGGAAGTAAGACAGAGTTTACCTTTATCACACTTTTCTCCAAAGGCGTTTGGATTCTTACACTCCTGACAGGCAAACCCAGAGAAGCCGTCCTGAAAACAGAAACAGTTTTTTATTTTTGAAATTGGTTTTGTAATATCATCACAACATCAACGAGATATTTATAAAAAAAAACATTCTTCCCCTCCACTCTCAAACACAAACTAGAATTACTGCCCAGCGCAGAGGCATAAAAAGAGGCAGGAGAGGTTGGCTGAAACAATCCAGATGTTACGTCAGTGAAGTAAACTGACAACTGGACAATATATCATCAGTGTCAGTATTTAGTTAAGAACATGGTCTCCGACAAATGCATAAACAATACTGCTCTGTGAACTCCCGACAGATACTGACATCACAGACGCACGTCCCGTTGCCCAGGTCTCCATCCAGACAGGTTCCGTGGAAGTTACAGGTCTTCCCTGACCAGCTGGGACAGTCTGCAGACAGACGGAAAGACAGACAGACGGACAGACAGACAGATGGTCAGACAGACAGACAGACGGACAGACAGACAGACAGATGGACAGACAGTAAATTAAGTTATTAAGAATTAAGTTTGAGCTTAGTTTCTGAGATTGGACATTTTTCAACAGGCATATTCAATGGACTAATATAACCACATTTAACAGGAATCTAGCAAATCCTAATTTCCATTTTAGCTTTCCGTGTGTGTGTGTGTGTGTGTGTGTGTGTGTGTGTGTGTGTGTGTGTGTGTGTGTCTTACGGAGACACAGAAGTCCCCAGTGCTGTGGGCAGCACTTTGGCTGCATGAACCTCTTCACACAGATGTGCTGACATCCTTCCAGCTCCACATCGAAGCTGCCGATCTGCACCACGTAACTACAGCACACAGCGAACATGAGGTCAACAAGCTGCTTCATCCACACATCATATTACAACTACTACAATCATACATGATGTTGAGGGGAATATAAAGCTCTGGAAAACATAAAATCAACACTTGACACCAAGTGGCTGGAAGAAGAGGGTGAGAAGAGGGGGTATTCAGTTGGTCGCAATATGCAACTTGACCACTAGATGCCACTAAACCCCAAACACTGAACTTTTAAGTACAGTATTTGAGTAAATCTACTCAGTTACTTTTTCCTGCTGCCAGGTTTGTACCTGCAGTTTGTGGTGCCCACGCGGCTGAAGCCGTGTGGGCAGCTGGAAGTGGTGGCGGCGGCACAGGAAGTGCATGAGGTGTGCAAGTCCAACCTCTGTGAGATGTCACATCGACCAGGAGGAGGAGTCTGAGGGAACATACTGCAAGTACTTAAAAACTGTATCGGTAGAATACTTGAGTAAATGTACCATGTCGTATTTAATCACTTAATATTTTTAAAAACAGAGTTAAGCCGTGTAAAAACAAGCTACACAGACAGTTTAACTAATGTGGGGGAAAAAAAGAGGCTGTTTCCTAATCCAGGCCACGACAGCAAAGGTGTGACTCATTTGGAATTTTAGCGTGAACAGAAGAGCAGTCAACAAGTTTAAAACTTAAAAAGAGTAACAGTGGCAGTGAAGGAGAAGTTGAGGATTCATGCTGCACACTCATAATGCAAAGTGTTGGACAAATTAACAGTTGGACCTGATGATTGAGGGAGAGGAAAAGTTAGAGGATCACAAAAATTCATCCTGAGGAGGAAACAAAGGATGGATTTCCATCCAAAGTCAATTCTATAGTGATTCTAGAGGTAAAGTCAGGGATTCACCAAAGTCATTAAAGATCCATCCTCCGGGAACCATGAATATCTGTACACAAATAATAAAAGTGTGGAGCAGACAACACTGTCATTCATACACTAATAGAAGGACTTGCTTATTTCATTATCTTCAAGTCACCATCAGAATAATCAAGTCCACTGGTGATAGCAGCATGTTGACGTTTCTGTATCTGCCTGCAGAGACATATTTTCTGATGTGAGCTTCAAACTTAAGGCCAGAGTTTTTTTGAGTTTTGAGATTTGATGTAAATGCGCTGACATGTCGGCCTCCATGGTTTCTCTCTGCTGCTGCATTGCTCCAACAGATCATCCTCACATTGAACATTTAATCCCAGGTGAGGTTCTGAAACCACAAAATAGGGGAAGGCCAAGGGGCTAATTACCTCACACAGAATGGCTGATTGCCACAACAATGACAATTTTGTGAGACGTAACTTCTATGATTGGTTAAATCTGCCACATGGTCTTTCTGTAATCACTTCAGTCGATTGTTGAACCTTGGTATGAAACTGCCCCGACAGAATTCTATCAAAGATTTGATTCAGAGTTTTAGATTTAGGATCAATTGTTAAAGGAGTGCTCCACCAAAGTCAGTTTGATGGTTTGAACCGGTGTAAAATACTTCCTGTGCTTTTAGAGCAGAACCCTGATGAACCCTTTATGATTGATAGGTCCAGCACTTTCCTCGTACATTTGCTATTCATGTTCCCCGATGAATGAACCATTCATAAAACAATCATTCCTGTAGGATACACAGTAATAATTCTAATGATCTTATGATGCTTGACCAAGCACCATTGTCAGGCTGAAATTTCAAATCATCCAATACTCTGGTTTATGAATAAAGACCTGCATAACTACATTTCTATCAAAGAAGGGTAGAGGGGTCGTCTAGTAATCAGAAGGTTGCAGGTTTTATCCCCACTTCCTCCAGAGAAAGTGCTGAGGAGCAGCACCAGGGAACCGCTAGCTGTTCCTGGTGCTGCCTCATCCGTGTGCAACACAGTCATACAGGGTAAAATGTTTGGTTCGTCGCTAAACTAGAAAAAAGCCCGAGCACATGTTTAATACTGATGAGAAAGTGTTAACATTCAAAGATATGAAATAAAACATTAAACCTGTTCAACATCAGCATGTTAGCATTGTCATAGTGAGCGAGTGCTCGTATACCAACATTAACATTTCACCCAAGGCCCTGTTGTGCTTAACTACAGCTTCACAGAGGCTGTGATCTGGATGCAGACTCTTAATACTTTGTTGAAGCAACCTAAGAAATCTCTGGAGCACTCTTTTAAGGTTTCAGGTTTTTGTCGGGCCCTCAACTTTACCCCTTAAATATTCATTAAATGCAAAAGTTAAGCGGAGTCTGCACGACCTCAAACTTTTCATTCATCCAGTGAGCTAAAATGATTCTTTGCAAACAAACACAAACCATCTTTGAGTTCAGACTGTGCAGGGAAAACAATCTGTGGTGTAACAGCATTTATCAGATGAAAGGAATCTAAAGGGAACAAACAGGTGTCACAGGGTCTCAGTCTGATGGGGTGTAAAGTGTGTTACCGGTTGTTGCAGTGAAGTTTGCAGGCAGAGGAGCAGCAGCAGCAGCAACAGCATGGCTCAAAGTGTCACATCCAGTGGAGAAAAATAAATCCACCAATCCAGTGTCCTCCTCAGTCAATAGGAAATCAAAATCAGTAGAAAAAGTGGAATATGTTTCACAGCAGATTCAATTTCTCCTTTAGTTCAACCTGCTGTACGAGCTACAGGAAAAAACACACCGATAACGACATCCTCTGAGCAAGAGTAACACACCTATTAAAAAAACAATAGAGGAGCAGCAGCAGCGTGTGCAAGAAAACTGAAAACAACCTGATGTCTGAGAGAAAAACTGAGAAAACAACTGAAAATATAAAAAAAATAAAGAGGTACAGGGTGGATCCAGGCACCCAGCGTTGGGATTATCAGCTCTGTTCACAGCCTAAAGGCAACAATCCCTGTAATCTGGGAACTAACAAACAAATAGCACACAACTTAACTTTCAGATCAGCGTCCTGTGAGAGGGAGAGCAACCAGAGGCTGGAGTGACTGCTGGCGTCTTTTCCTCTAGTCTAGGAAAAAAAAAAGAAGAAAAAAAAAACCCCAACAGAAACTGGCACCTCCTGGAACCTCCCAGCAGAGGTCATCTCCTCCTACTACTCCCCTCATAGTAACAGCAGCAGTACTTGTAGTAACAGTATGAGTAATGATACAGAAGATACCAGCAGTCACAGTACCAGTATTGTGGCAGTAAAAGTAAAGAAAAGTACTACTCTTCAAATGTTCTGAACTGTTGTACATAAACATGAGTACCTCTCTGTACACAGTGACTGTTTAATTAGTTACACGTGTACTAATGTGATCCAGTACAACTGTTCTGGAATAAAATGTATTTTTACAGTGTTACATTAATGTGCAGTTCTCGACACCATCATAAAATGTGTGAACGCATCTATCTGCTTCAGTGCTGAGGTCAAATGTAGAGATGGCGTTGAACCAGTTGCACATTCTATTCAGAGGTGATTCTGAACCTGGAGGATCAACAGTTAAAGGAAACACACCAACCTTTAGTTTGAATCATTTTAAAACTGATTAGAGAAACTACTCACTTCTGGAATTACTTTTATTTTTTCTCCATTAACCAATTCGTCATCTGGTTTAGGTTGGTTTTTAATTGATTAATAGTTTCAGCTGTAGATTTAATACAAAGCTTTGGATTTATTATTACCCCGGTGCTGGTGTTTGTTCTGTCTATCTTTTGTAATTGACCTTTTCTTACACAAGACTGAGGACGTGAGATCTCTCCCAGAATTATTCTCACTTGCTGTCCGGCTCCGGTTTTTGTTGAGCGGGTCAGAAGCTTCTGTGAACAAACCTTTGGATATGAAACTGAAGAGGATATAAATATATGCAGAGTGACAGAGAGAGAGAAAAGTCTTTAATTGCTTCTACTGCCGTTGCTAAATAATTGTAATAACAGGTATTCAAATCTTATAAGAATATATATGAGAATGTTTGGTCTTTGACTGTGAGCTCGGTCTGAAACGAGAGAGCGAGAGATTGTGAGAAATCCTCTCTCTTCCTGACAGGAAGTTTGGAGCGGAAATCTCTCCCGGTCGTCCCAGTGGGGCGGTGTGATTTGGGCGGATTTCCTCGTCAGCTGACACAACTCCTCGTTCGTTCTCAGAATGAAACAAGGACAAATGTAAAAGCTGTGTTTCTTTCCTGTTTTATCTTAGTTTGATTTCGACTCAACAGACGACAGACCGATCGAGGTGATTCTCACCAGAGGGAGGTTTAAAGGTCAAACTGCAAGCAGTCAGAACAATGGCAGGAAGCAGGCTGGTGTTCGGAGGCTGTCAGTAAACCACTGATGAGATTTACTGCCTTGCTCACTGGTTCTTCAGCAGTAGAGAAAACTTTTTGACTGTTTTGTTTTACCTTCACAAATATAGCTGGCAATGCCATTCATTTTGTAGGGAAAAAAAAGTTTTGTCTTGGTAATTGTGCAAGAAGAAAAGTTAAGAGATCACCAGAGTTATTAGCAACATTTTCGCCGCTGTCTGTTTGTTGATTGGTTGTTTTTTCAGGAGAATTATGCAAAAACTACTGAACTAATTTCCACAAAACTCACGGAGAGGATGAGACATGGAGCAAGAAAGAACTCATTAAATTGTGGCGACAGGTATCTATGATTTGGGGAAAATTGGTTTGGGTTTGATTAGATTTGAGGGAACTGTTGGACCTTGGCCAATTCATTTTGAGGGGATATCAGTATCTGCAGCAAAACTATCAATCTATCAAACAGTTGTGGAGACATTCAATCACATTTCATGATCCCTCGAGGAGTTGCAGACACACAAACCAACATTGATGTCTGGAGTTAACGCTTCTAAAAAACTAAGCAAAATCCTGAACCCTGGGTCAAATTTGACATGTTTGGACGGAATCTAGTGTCAGTTAATGATGATTTCTAAATCTTTATTCATAATGAGAATACAGACTCGAGAGAATACGCACTGACCTCACAAGGCTTAATTCAACACGACCAAAACTACTGAAGCTCTACCGCACGTTATAGGACAAGAGTGTAGAGTGATTTCCTCCTGACATAACATATCACTTTTATCTTTATGTTTAGCCAAGACTTTTACATACTATCTGACTGCGCGTGCTGCACACACACTGATCTTGTCCATTGCCGTGGTTGTTTTCTTCTCTCTGGTCTGTGATATGCTCCAGCAGCTCTGTGTTGCCTTGAGGTTGCCCGATGAGTCCACAACAAACTAAGAATTAAAACACTGAGTGAAGGGCGCCACTGATAATAGCCATCTTTGGGTTTTACATAATCACACACACACTGCCGACATAGTAAGAAAAACATGAATAATGGAATGAAAAGAGAGAGAGAGGGACCTGGGGCAGAGGTCGTGGATGTCTCTCAAACCCGTGACCGTCTCATCCTCAACTCAAGCGTCCAATCAGCAGAAAACAGCCAAGCAGGCAAGAAAAACCTGGAGAGGAAATGAGTAAGGGTTTACTATCAGTGTCACATCTGTGTTCCCTGGTGTCCCTTTGATTCAGTTGTTAAGATAAACCACATCCCCTCAAGACGTCCAGCATGCAGGGCCGTGCACAGAGAGTCTGGGGCAGGTGGTCTTCTCTGTTTCTACATTTGGATATAGTGTAAATAAAGTAGCCTATGTACGCTGCACATGGAGGATGTGCAATGTTGAGGCCTTAAAGCACAACTATCACCCGGTAGATGCTGTAGAGGTACAGCAGGACACGGACGTGTAGCCTTGACTCTGCAGGTTGTCGACTCACATTCAAATTGTTGGATCGTGTCGTGTGAAGCAGAACTCAGGCTAAAATGAACTTTCATCTTAAAAAACTGAACTCTAACCTGAACCAAACTATTAATCTAACCTGTCAACGACAATCATGTTAAACTGAACTTTCAGCTAATCAAGGAAGCGTTTACTTAACTGTTAACTCAGAATTTAACTGACTTGAAGCGAACTGTTGAGCTGCAGCGTCAACATGAACAAAGTCAACCTGCGTTCAAGATCTGCTGCTAAACAACTGTTGACCTAAAGCTAATGCTATGCTACCTGAACTACCCGACATGTTGACTAACCGGTTCTTTAACAGTTAACAAATGTTTAGCAGCTAAAACCAAACTCATAGATAACCTGAAACAAAGATGTGTGGACCGTTAGCTCACCTGTACCAAACTCTTATAGCCTAGCCTGAATTGTTAGCTGACTTGAAATAGCTAAGCTAAAATGTTGTCCACTGAACTTATTCGACTTAACGGAACCTTCATTTAAACTAATCCGTTAACTTCACAACCAACTGAACCATACAATCTGCTAAATACAACCGTCAATAACGTTCTCAGGAAAAATAACCAGAACTATTTGCGATGAGGCTAAAGTTCTCACAACCACCAGAGTAAAGCGATCCACTTAAAGCTTCTCTGAGAAAGAAAATGTTTATAAAGTTTTAATTAAATTAGAATATGAAAAGACATTTGATTAATTAGGTGCTAACTGCAAAACAATTTATCCAGAGGAGTTTTTCCATCTCTGACAGTTTCACCTTTTGTTACAAAATGCGTTGTCATGTCATCTTGGCACGATGTCACTTTGTTCCAAACAGAAATCCTGCTCAGATCCAGTGTTTCCATGCGATAAACTATAAAATGTGATGATGGTTTTTTTCATGTGAAAGCTGTGGCTGAAATTCTTTCACTGGTCAGACCAACCGGGTCCCCATCAAGGCCAAGCAGAGGTCAGATAGCCATTTTGCTGATCAGACATTTCCTCGTACAGTATCTCTGCCCTCGGCCGTTAAAGTGTCCCCAAAAAGGAAATTAGTCAAACTTTATGGCGAGAAGCTCCAACAGACAGGAAATAGAGGAAGTTGAATCAGTTGAAAGGTGGCAGCGCGTTTCGTGCTGCTGAACCGCCGAGTCATCAAAACCTCAATGAGCGGCGGGAGCGATGAACTGCTGACGAGAACCTTTGGTCAATTCTTTTTTTTGTGCACCATGAAAAACAGATCATTCCCAGCAGTGTCGGCGCTGGGAGTCAGTCAGACTCAGGTCGTGAGGAGAAGTCCCAAACGACCCGGAAAGACATTAAAACCCAACATACCAACCTGAGCTCTATCACAGAACATCGGCTATATTTTCACCGTGTTTCACATTTTTAAGGAAACAATTAGGAGCTTTCAAAGTCGTAAGAAGTTAATTCAAGTCAAGGGATTATTCTATTGCTATTTTTAACATTGCAAGATTAATCAATTTTCCAGGGTGTAAATCATGGATCTTGATGAAAAATGAGATCAGGCATATTTAATAAGTGTTTGCAATTTTTGTAGCATGATTGAATTTAAGGGGGCCGCACTTATTTTATAATAAAAGCATGTAAATGTAACCGTTAAATATTATTACTGCAAGAATTTGGAATGGAAAACCTCATTTCAATATAAAAAGAAGAAACACCATTGGTACTGAAATGTGGAATAATCACACTAAAGCATTATAACCAAACCAAACAGAAACTTTTGTAACATGGGGAGTTTTCAGCTTCACTTTAATTCAGTGGCATTCCCCTTTAACAAGACAATGACATGTAACATAAACAGCGATGAAGAATGGGGAGGTCCAACAGTGGTCGGCTTCCCATTTGTCAACAGTAAGAAAATAAAACATGATATACAATAAAACAAAACACAAAAATAATAAGTGATGACGATATTGAATTTCAAACATTTCAGAGTTCATGTTGGAAATATCAGGACCTTCGTGTCTTGGTACAAAATCTCCCAAAGCATTAATTAAATTCATATAATAATAAAAAGCTTAAATTTACAGTTAAGTAATACTGCTTCAATTATAATGTGCAAGAAATAAAATGTTCAGAAAGCAGATTGTGTAGAGCAGCTGTGTGTGTGAGTGTGTTACTTAAAATAACAGTCCAACATTTTAAGAAATCCTCTTGCTTCTTGTTTCAGACTGAACAAATGGAAACATACAAAAGTGCTTTTTGGTTTTAAGATCAACTTTACATATATAACAAGTAAATCAAAAAGCTTTGGAGTTGGCAAACTTTTTTTTTTTAACACTTTCGATTGACCATCCGAAGAATCAGAACAAGAGGATTTACCAGAAATGACGAACTACTCCTTTAAGAAGATTAAAATCGGACTCCTGCGGACTCTCTGCAGCTCCCCCTTCTGTGCAACACCCATCTGTCTGTCAAGTCACCCAATGTATAATTAATTCTGCTCAGTGAGACACCCACCAGGTGAGGTTGTGCCGGAAGCTCCCATTATACCAGCTGCTTGTGAGTTCACGGGTCCCTCTCATCCTGTGATGGCAGTCTGGTGGTTGTCGGGTCTTACTAACACTTGTTTTTTTCTGTGTGTGAGCAGAGCCACGTCGCCATCTTGTAACAAGTACACTTCAGTAAGCTTCAAACCAAACGCTCGTCGGATCCTCTGCCACCGTCTGAGACGACCTCCCGCCACAACTTTCCGGTAGCAGACTGTGACGAGACAAATCCACTGTTACACCCAGTTTGGTGGGTGACAAGTCGAGTGTGTCACCTTTCATGTGCAACACAATAAATGACTTCAGAGACAAGATCTGAAAGTGTGCGCTGTTACACGCGTCATGATACTGAGTCTCACCTTCGTGTGTAAACGTTCAAAACTGTTTAAAGCAGATACTCTTTGACTTACTGAGGTATGAGGTGAGGACTTCAGTAACCGTGAACATAGCTTAACTTTTATGGCCGTGTAAAGTGGTACCTGGTGAGCTCACTGTTCAAATCAGACAAATCTCATCCTCTCTATATGTTACGTTTGTCCCGGTGTGGAGGTGTGTCGAAAGGTTTGCTTCTTCTGAATCAGAGCCGGACTTCACCTTTAGACACAACGAGACTCTGAATCCATGTGTCGATTATGTCTGTCACATGACGAGTCCACCTGTCAATCAGCTCCCACCAACCACCAAGGTGATGATGAACAGTCACCCATCTGTTCCCTGTCGACCAATCAGCCGGTTAGCTCCACGGGGAGTTCCCGGCTGCACAGTGCCTCCCACTGACGAGCGAGTAGCGAGATCAGCCTCTCCCTGCTGTCGGCTCCTGGGACGAAGACGCACCACTGGACCTCACCCTCGGCACCCCCGCTGGCTCCGCCGCCTCTGGGCAGGGCTTCTTCCCCACCGGCCGCAAAATGGTCCATGGTGAGGTGGCAGAGCAAGTCAGGACCGGGCAGGTCATCGAACACCAGTGTCAGAGCCTGAGGGTACGTCTGGTAGCCCAGCAGGACGCGGTCCAGGTCCCGGATCCTTCGAGCCTCACGCAGCTGGTACCGCTCCCTGCAGAAGACCATGATGAAGAGGATGATGACGGATATTACTGTCTATGAACATAACAATAATCTGAAACAGCTTCAATCAAACATCGATCCTATTTTTCTTCTTAATCATGTTTAATGTAAGAAAAGAGATTTTTAATGCATCACCAGAGACATTTAGAATCTTCTCAAATGTTCGATTGTTAGTAAGTCAACTTAGAGAAGAGGAAACTCTCAGATCAACAATGTTTTTGACCATGAACACAAAATCTCTTAGACACTGAAAAGACGTAATCAGGACAGATATCTCAACAACCCGAATGTTTTCATTTAAGTTTTTTTGTGTTGTGGTTATTTTGCCCTAAACAATAAAGAAATAAAACGGTATCACAATCTAATTATCAGGACAACAACACCGTGGGACACTGCGGAGAATGATAAGGTAAACTATATAGAAAATCTCCATCAAGATTCATACTAAACTTTTTTAAAATGTCATATTGTGTCTGTATGTTAAACGTTTTTCAACAAAGAGTCAAATCAGAAGGATTTGGCCCTGATAGGAGCTGTTAGTGAGTCAATAATAAAGATACTGGGATTTATATTTCTTTCTTTCTCTGCCAGCCTGTAGTTCTTCCTCCCAGTGACTGACTCAATGCTTCACCGCTCTGTTCTCATGCTACAGTGAATATTGATCTCAACAGTTTTTTTTCCTGCGGGCTCTCGGTCCCTGACTGAACTGTCTACACATCACACTCAGTATCTCGTCTGCCAGCCAGTGTCTCCTCTTCTTCCTCTTTTCCTGCAGACGAGCACACACACACGAGGGAACCGAGTTCTTTTTTGTGGTTTTTTTTTTCCAGGGGACGCTTCTGTTTCATTGATTTTTACTGGTGTATGTGTTTGATGTGATGTGGGAACCAGTTCTGATCTTCACTGACTCACTTGTTTTCAGACGTGACCTCCGAGTGAAATCTAAAGAATTGTCTACGGAGTTTACCCAGAGTTTGTCTTTTACACTTGCACAACACAGCGGGAGGTTTTCTGTACAGATGCGTTCACAACAGCATCAAAGCCTCTGCATTATTCAGGCGAGAGGTGGAGCAGCCGGGTGCAGCAGACAGAGACAGGAAGTGACTGTCGCAGAGATCATGTGATCATGTTTACATCACCCTGTCACCATAAACTCTCCTGATATCTTCTACGCGTGTCGCCGCTTTTTAACTGGGAGATATTTGTTTTCTTCAATTTTGCGTCTGTCGTGTGTTAGAAGCATCATGAACCCCACCCCCCACTCGCTCGCAGTGAATCCAGCGGGGATCGACTGCTGTTCACACGTCGACTTCCCCTGGATTTCTACGGACTTTATTCGAGGAGGTCAGGCGGATAAAGTCTGTAGAAACTGCGGCGCGTCTCACTAGGACACTTGCGTTCATACATGCACCGGAGAAAATACTAATAGAGGATCTGCAGAGTCTAGCGCATTTGGTTGTATACAAATATTTAAATGTGATTATATTGGAGAGGGGGCACGGTTTCACATGTGCTCACCTCGAGGGAGGTTCTTTTGCGAAGTCAGGCAGAGGATGGCTGATGTAGTCCTCGTCCAGTAGGAACACGTCGGTGCTGGTCAGGATCAGGGTCCTGGGCTGGAGAACGGGAGACAGGGCTGAGCCTGAAGCGGTGGAGGCCCCTGAAAGGGTGGAGCCTTGGCTGGGAAGACTGCTGGGGATCTGGACCTGCAGGAAACAAACAGGCAGGAATCGAGAACAATAAAGTTTTAGTCGAAGACATCGTCAGTGTTAAGTCTGCAATAAATTATTTTTACCACTTGGGGGCAGTTGAAACAATCTGTGAACACACCAGTAAAACGTGCTTTTATGTTGTCATCAAATTATTAACAAAGTATTACCCCTTGATACATGGAAGGTCTGAGTCATCAGATTTGGTGCGTTCACCTGAACTTCACTCAGAATGATGTGAATATCAGGTGTGAACGGGATCTAAGTAAGAGATTCTTACCTGGAAAACCAGCAGATAGAGCAGGACATTAAAGGAGCGTGATGATGAAGGTGCTGCACTGGCCACAGTCTTCCTCTCTGCCACAATGAAGGTCAGGTCTCCCATCTCCTCCTCACTGGGGTAAATAAACTTCACCCGGCTGCTGTGGACCAGCTCGTAGTTCTGCATCTTACCTGCAGGAGGAGACAAATGTTCTCTACTGAGTGACATTCTAGTTATCTCCCAAAACAGTAAAATGTAATCTTGGGGAAATTACTTTCACCACAATCAGAAAAAAATGACATGAATGTCTTGGATTCAGATTTTAGATAAGCACGATTAACTTTTACTCTCTGTACCAGCCTGGTTACCTGTGTTTGTGTTGGTGAACTGGGAGTAGAAGTCCTGATCTGATGGCTCTGGAGGAGGAAGCTGCTGCTGCAGACTGAGAGCTGACATCAGCTCCTGGAGAAAGACGCCCGTCCCATAACTGTCCCTGCTGAGACAGCACACGATGTGATCGGCTGAACGACCTGCAAGAAAACCAGAACCACAGAGAGACAAGAGAGCGAATCAGTAATGTCGGCATTATTTAACAACAGTTCAATATTCAAACTTATACGAGCTCTGCAGACACGGGGGTAGTGTGTGTGTGTGTGTGTGTGTGTGTGTGTGTGTGTGTGTGTGTGTGTGTGTGTGTGAATCCACTGACCTACAACTCTGAAGTACTGGTCAAAAAGTCCCACATTGACAGACAGCAGCTCAGACAGTCTGATGGACAGACAGCAGCACAGACACACGTCTGGATCTCCAGAGTCCGTTATCTCCAACACTGACAGACACAGAAGGATCAAAAAGAAAAAAATAATTAAACAAAACTGAAAGTCGACCCTCTGAGGCTGTAACGATCACCACACACCAGAATACAAACCTAAAATCTTTCTGATGTGTTCATATTGTCTCAGTACACAGTTTGTATCCAACACTTGTTTTTTAGTGTTGTCGGCTTAATATACGAATATTTTCAGACTCTGTTCATCCTACCTGAGTGATGACCGAGGGTGGAGGCGGAGTCTTCCAACAGGAAGTAGATTGTGTCATTGGAGAGCAGCAGACAGCAAGTGAGCTCAGCCTCTGGAGACTTGTAGAGAACCACAGACAGCCACAAGACCTGTCTCACCTCCTCTGCCTCAGACTTCAAATAAGTAACACAAAGGGAAAAAAAAAATGAGGGGGAACATTTAAAATGACCCAACGACAACATGAACTCTGCCTTAAGGGCTTTAAAAAAAGATTTTCTTTGAGATGGACAGAGGAAACGTGTGTCCCCTACCAGTGCTATATATTTGTGGAAGAAGGCCAACAGCTGCTGTCCTCTGAGGCCAACCAGGAGCTTTAGTCCCGGGGAGAGACCTGAGATGAGGTGAGGGGACGGCTGGTTCTCCTCCAGCTGGAGATGAGAGGAGTCCCAGCTGAGGGGGAGGAGGAAGGGGCGGAACAATTCAATTTTTCATCCCTACACCTTGCATTCGATTGGTTGGGGACTTGTTGCTCAACAAATCGAATCATAGAGAAATCCAATACAACCTTTATAAAAATACATTTTAGCATGCTTCTCTACAGCTGCTTAACAGTAACAGAGTTTTAAATTCTACCTGCTGTAGTTGTGTGATTTCCTGCTGCTGGTACAACAGCACTGGTCTCTCGATCTGCAACATTCTGAAAACACAAAACATTTGTCAAACAAGGTCACAACACTGGGAGAAGACACCAGAGGAGACCCAACTAAAGGACTCGGGGAGAGGATTAGGTGTTCACCTTGTGTATGTTCTCCTTGGTGTGGACAGGTTTGGGCCAGGGCCAACAACTTGAGCCCCTCCAGAGAGCCTCTCTGCTGACTCAGCTCCCCCAAGAATGAGCACCTGTCCCGGGACAGAGGGAAGAGCAGCAGCAGCCTCTGATTTCCCAGCAGCAGCTCCACAGTGTGACTTTTCCTGGACACATGATGGACACGTGATTGACAAGCAGGGAAACTGGAGTACACAACAAAAGGATATTTATAAGATTATAAAATGTGTAAGAATCAAGGTGCTTTGTATTTAATTGTTTAATTTCAAAAACAAATGAAAACTATAAAATTTCATTAAAGGAGGAAACAAATAATAGTAAAAATAAATATTAAAGGGCTGAATATTGGTTCCAATCTATTGATTCAATAACTTTCAATAATTGATTAATTGCATAAATCCCTCATCCAGTCACAGCCTCAGTACCTCTGGTGGTGGTTTGGGCTGAGGCAGGATGTGTAGTTGGTTCTGCCCCCGAACTGAAGAGCTCTCTCTCTGGGATGAAGCATCACCGAGCTGAGGGGCACACGGACTAGTCTGCACCAGGAAGAGGAGGAGGAGGAGGAAGAGTGATGGAGGTCACCGTTGCGCCTTTCTATCTCTGCCAACTCTCTGAAGTCCAACTTCAGCACCCAGAGGTGTCGGTGGGTGAGGAAGAGGAGAGAAGGGAGGCTGGGTTCTTCTCTCTGGGAAAGGATGTCCGACGTGAGGGACTGCGTGTCTGTGGCAGAGTCGGAGGATGAGGATGAGGAGGAGGGAAGGAGGTGGGCAGGGTAGCCTCCCTGGGCTCCCTGACTCTCCTCTAGCTCCCAGGAGTTGATGAGCGAACGGGGGAGGAGCTGAGGAGTATTTGGGGGCTCGGGGTCAGTGTTGGAATCTGCTGCCTGGAAAAACAAGTAGATTTTTATTTTTAACAATAAATAAATACATATTGACCCAATTACTGGATGAACTGGGACATAATATATATATTAGATATATAGATATAACCTGTGCAGTAAGTTGGATCTTATCCTGCTCTCTGACCTGCATCAGCGCCGTCAGCTCGGTCCTGGTCTGTCGGAGCGCCTCAGTCTCGGAGAAAATGTAAAAGCGGGTTGGACCAGACCGGAGCCCCAAGGCAAGGCAGCAGTCAGGGAGCTCGCCGCTGAAGGACAGCAGGAGCTGGGAGTAAGGCAGCAGGAAGTCCACCTGCAGGCTCGACAGCACCTCCTTCACAGGCGTATTCTGCTCCAGGTCTGAGGAGAACAGGAGTACAAATCGTTTTTAACCTTTCAACTCGTTTTCTGCATGAATTTGTAACAAAATTTGTTCTTTTTTTTTAAAAATCACATCCTTCTTCTTGTGAACAGCAAACAAATATAAAAAAGGGGGCACAGCCTTCATGTTTGTTGAGGCTTACCTGCGTCCTGATTGGTCCACGAGAAACTATTTGATAGGCGCAGTATTCCCAGCAGTCGGTCTGTCAGCACCAGGCACGCCTGCCTCTGCTCCACCTCCTCCTCTACCTGAAGGCAGTAGCACCACAGAACTCTACTGATGTGCATCTCCTCCTGCTCTTCGGCACACAGCTCCTCCGGGTGGCCGCCGGGCTCCTCTGAAGAAGGAACAGTGAGCGACATAGAGGAGGAGCAGACCAACTCCTCCACAGAGTCATCCAGAACCATCTCAAAGTATCCGTCCCCAGAGCCTGGACTGGAATAATGAGAATAAAGGAAGGAATCAGGAGTCATGCTTTTGTTGTTTAAATAATGTATTTCCTTCTGGTTTAAGAATATGTATATTCATTAATTACTAAACTGTAATCCAATAAACCCAGTGCAAACTTCTGAAAATCCAAGAAACCATAGGGAGGTTGCTGGTTGAATTACCTGGGACTGCCCACCTCTGTGCTCTCCTCATGGGACTGAACCTCTCTGCATTCAGACCTTGTCACGTCCTTCCTCTCCTCCTGCTCGTTTCTCTTCTTCTTCTCCTCCTTCAGTGTGGCACTGAGACACTGAGAGAGGTGAGTAGTGAAGTCTTTGTTGGAGGAGAGGGAGAGCAAGTGAGAAGGAAGTAGAGGACACCAGGTGGCGCTGCACGTCGCGCAATTAATTTCAACTGGTCGGGAGGAGAAAGAGGAGCAGAGGCAGCTGGAGCACGGAGAGAAGGAAACATGGATTTATTAAAACCTGATGCTGTTCTCCACTAGAGGACAGCAGCGTCTTCTGTTGGACACATAGTGAACTACATGTGCCTCCATCTTGAATCTGTTTTAGAAGTGACTTTACTAAGACACATCTATATTTCCTGATCTGCTCCTGTTTTAATTTGCTAACTCAACACACAAATCAGCCAAAATAGCTTTAAATAAAAGTGACTGCATTTATAGTTGTTTGCTTCTATTAAGGAGAAAATATGTTATATTATACTAACCAGACAGAACTAGTCGTAGCAGCAGTAGTGGTAGTAGTAGTGGTAGTGGAAGTAATACTTGACGGAGCGCCACAGGTTGTGTGGTCATTCAGACTGACAGCAGGTTGTTGTCTCTGCAGGCAAACACATTAAACTACATTAGGACGCAGTTGACAGGTAACGCAAACATCAAAACAAGTGCAGTGTTGTCTTTTAGCTGTACTCAAACATTAAAACACTAAAGCAGGGAAAATGTCAAGAAAACTTTTTCCAGAATTTGTCTTTCACATACGAAGAACGCAGCAGGAACTCATGTTTTCTTGTTTACAGTCCATCCACACCAGCGCCAGCCCTCATCTCCAAAAGCTCTCAAATCTCATTATCTTGCCAATATGACATTTTTGTCAGCGTCTTCTACGTTAATGGCACCTTTTGTATATCTTGAAATATCCGTATTCTTTTTGTTTCAGTCAACTTTAGGTCCGTCAAGTGAAATGGGCTCACTTGGACATGTGCTCAGTGCATGTCTGAAAGCAGCTTACCTCACTTACAGTGATCTGGGTGGGTTCAGCAGATGGGATGTGTGTGTTGGTGTAAAAGCTTTCGGGGGGAGGTGCAGTGTCCACAGGAGGGAGAACACTGGGGGAAACTGCAGCTTCTTCTCTTATCGTCACTTCTGAAACAGCAAACCAAACAGATAAATACCAGTGATGATCTGCAGAGAGTTGAGCGACGTGACTTTGCTCTGGGCTGATTTTTGCATTATTTTTGCAATGATTTTGACATTTTTGCCACATTTCATGAATCACAATCATTCAGTCAGTTAGTAGAGGTTAGCAGTGAGCATTAGCAGATTGTCAAATGACCTGTAGTCAAATGTTAGTGAATATCAGTCACTGATTAATTATTTTCCTGTTAAGTCCCACAGCTGTTTGTAAATCCACAACTCAATCTGTGTGTAACTGCTCCGCAAATAAGTTCCGTGATGAACAAACTACGTGACGGAGACACGGTTTCTAAATAATATTTAAATTTCATATTTCTTTACTTGAAATGTTTTATAATAATAGACTAGTAGATGTACCCCCCTCCCTCAGCCCTGCACAGCCTGATACATACATGATTACCTTGGCTGGGGCAGGCAGCCTGCTGGGCCGGACAGGAAAAGGTAGAAGTGGAAGAGGTGGAAGAGGAGGAAGAGGAGGAAGAGGAAGAGGAGGTGACAGCAAGAGGAGCGACAGCAGAGGAGGAGCAAGGGGAGGAGGAGAGGGGAGAGGAGGAGGAGGAGAGGTGAGGAGGTGCAGCAGCAGACAGCCTGGTCTCCTCACTGATCTGACGAGAGGACAGAGAGGAGGAAGCCTTCAGAGAGCTGCAGTCACCTACATCATCAACCTGATCACGACCTGCAACCGGCAGCTCGATCAGCAGCAGAGCAACAGTCTGCCGCACTTTATAAAGACCTGCTCTAGTAGTAGAAGTACATGTATGAGGTCATGTTGAAATATGTAAACCAAATTAAGCTTCAAGAGCCAAATCTCTGTGCTGAAAGTTATTTTTTTGTGATCAGTGGTTTTCTCCTGCTGAACAACCTCATAAAACGACAAAGGGGCCCAGTCTTCAAAATAAAGGCATTTACTGCTTAAAAGTTGGGGAAATTAACACTTGATCAAACAGTTCAGTTTGGTGATGTCCCATCCACTAACATAATAACACCTATACTGGCGGCAGCCATCAGGGGGCAATTAAGTTTCAGAGTTCAGTCTCGCAAACCTGAAGTTTTTATGTCCCATATTTTCATTACATGTCAACTCTGCAGCTGATGTAAACTGTCTCTCAAATATAAAAAGATCTGATCGTTGGTCTGCAGCTGTTCTGACCCCAACACACAGATAGCTGATATATACAAGCTGCTGTGGTGACGGATGTGATACATCTTCAGGCTTCAAAGATATGTGAGTAACTATCATGATGTCAGAATCTCTACTAGTCATATCTAAGTGGGGGGTTTTGTAGTTGTGGTGAACTCCGACTGGTCGATAATCAGGTTAGAATCATAAAACCACTACAGCAAATTTCCGGGTTAATCAATCTGAAAACTATGGTAATAGAATACGACACAGTTTCAAGAATGTGAGCCATCATGCGAGTTCAAATGTCACAGTTAAAGCAGTGAACAACATGAATGAATTTCTGATAGTGTGAGTGATAAAATATAATATTCAGTGCTGGCAGGTAAGATCATCGTAGCTCTGCTCTTTCACAGTCTGAAAGAAAGTCAGATTTGTTTTAATCGACACTGAATATATGGATAAAAATGAATCACTTCATTATGTAAACATTTAAGATTTCTAAATGATTTAATAACTACTGACATCTGCTCTTTCTTTTTAAAATAACTTTTTACAATAAATATACAAATAAAGTTACTGGTACAAATGCAAAAAAAAGAAAAGAAAAAAACGAGTACAGACAAAATCTAAAACTACTACAATAAATTCACTTCAGTGTGACAGAGTGTACCTTCTTGTCGCTGCTGCTCATCCTGTCTTTGACTTCTTTGGCTTTCTGAATGGCTTTCAACACTTCCACTGTGTCCAGCTCCTTCTCTGTCGTCACTTTACTGTCCAGACAAACCTGACGCAAAGTCACAGGGTAAATACAAGAATACCAGGTGTATGAATAAACCAATAAAATGATATACTAGTATTCATACTCGCGTGAGCAGCTTTTTGACATATTTATAGAATCAGCAATTGGAGCAATAGCAGCAACAACCCTGATACTTTCATGTCATGTCAAATTACATGTAACGGAAACAGTACAGAGTGAAAATATGTTAAGGTTGTCTGTGTAATAGTTCTACAGTAGTAACATGGACAGTGTGGTCATGTACCTCTGCTGTAGTAGTAACAGTAGTAGTACAGTAGTAATATGAGCAGTGTGGTGGTTGGGGTCATGTACCTCTGCTGCTCGGTCTCCAAACTGGGTCAGGACTTTGGTTCTGTAGTCTGGGATGATGCACATGGGATTACTGGACAGGTTGAGTTTCTCCAGACAGGGCAGAGAGCCGATGTTCCGAATCTCCTCCAACTGAAAACATTCAAACATTCAACAATCACTGACTCATTCAATCATTCTTGAGTCGACAGTGGAGCGATGACAGAAAATGATCAAATAGAGGTTATGATCATTTATTTCCTTCTTTTTTTAATGATAGTTCATTTAATACCTTTTGTGATTGATACTTTCTATGTAGTTCCTGTAATTATAAGAATGGACAAATTTGACAATGACACATTAAAGAAATATCAGGACTTCCTCAGCGTGGTTACCTGAGCGAGCTGGTTGTGGCTGAGGTCCAAGTTGACCAGAGAGTAGAGCTTGGTGAGACCAGTGAGCCGGTCCAGTTGGTTTCCAGCCAGGCTGAGGGTTTTTATGTTGCCCAGACGGGTGTGAGCAGCCTCAAGGACCCGCAGGCTGTTGTAGGACAGATCCACGTGGACCAGGTTGTACAGGTGCTGCAAACACAAAACAACCAGTTCTGTACTGTCTTTTTAAGAACTCAAAACACAAAAGGCTTTCTTTTGTTTTATAGCACTATAAACTCAAAACATGACATTTGAAAACATCACCCTGGACTTATTGGGAGAGAAAATCATCTGACACTTAACAAAACAAACTTTTTTTTTTTTAATCTATAAAATATTTCCTAAATGACTCAACATAATCTAGAAATGATACTGAATGTCTCCACTGAGCTGACGTGGTCACACACCTGGAGATTTTCCACCGAGGTCAGCTGGTTATGACTCAGATCCAGAAACTCCACCTCACGAATCAGTTTCTAAAACAGAGAAAAATTCCGTGTCAGCACAAAGAAACTGATAAACAGAGCGTTAACTTTTTTGTTGTTCCTTTATTTACACATCCAGATGATTTAGCTCAGTGTAAAGGTGTGCTCTGACCTCCAGATATAACAGCTTGCAGGTAAAGGTTTGTACAGTATCAGTGTGTATTTTTAATTGAACACACCTGGAACTGCACAACACAAAATGATCAGCTGTTACAACTGCTTTGTAATTTACAGGATTTAAGTTACTCGAGCTCATATTTTATATTTATCTCAAAAACTCAAAATGTGTTTCGTTTAACAAGTTCAGTTAAAATGTGTCTCACCACTGAGCTATCGATGGTGCTGATGCTGTTATGGCTCATGTCCAGCGTGGTCAGGTTTTTCCACACAGGGATAACAGCAGTGACCGGACACCCAGTCTCCGCCCCCTCAGGCTCCCACTGTGAGAACTCGCTCGCCTCCGGGACCAGGATCGACTGGAGGACATCATAAAGATCATACATCAGTGTACAACCCACTTTAAACTGCTTAAACATGCAGCACTATTTAAACTCAGCTTTACCATCATTGTTTCCGAGGAGCGGTGGATACTCATGGTCGCCAGACTCGACCTCAGCGAAGATAAACCTTGAATCTGCTGCGAGCTGCACTGACTGATCTGAAGTCAGACACACACAGACGTTAGGATTTTCTTCACATACTGGCAGAATTTAAGTTAATTTATGAACTGCATGAATTAAAAAGCATTATACATTGATCAAATGTAGATTGTTTAACCCACTGGTGTTTCTGGTGGCAGCTGGTGAGGGCAGCCACATTTAACTGTTAAGTCGACTTATCACGTACATCGATTATCATGACGTCTGTTTTGCTAATAAGTACAAGTGAATGTTCATCAGTACAAACATGAGGTTTGTTGCAGCAGAAATCCTGCATGTGTACAAACAGATAGTTACCTCTATCTGCAGCAATGATTTGAAAACAGACAGGTCGAACGGGAGACTGTTCTCCTGGATGTTACTGGTTCCAACTGGACCACTGGTACCAGAGATCTGACCGACAGAGACAAAACCAGTGAGAACATTTAACACCTAAAAGGGAAAAAAAACAGCAGAGTGTACGATTTGGAAGTGAATGAAATAAAGAGATGTGTGACCTTGAGGTATCGCAGCCTGCAAGTGAAGTCGAGGATGTGTCCGAGGTCGGTTTTGGCATCTCCATTACAGCAGGTTGGTTTGGCCAGACGCAGCTGCTGAGTGACGGAGTAAAGCTGCAGAGGATGGAGAGAAAACACCTCGCCAGCCTGCAGCAACTGCTCACCTACAATACACACACACAAACAGCGGTGTTACACTCAATGTCCGTGCAAGATTTCATCTAAACAATTTACATTTTTGCAGGAAAGTCAGTTAATGTTGTTTCTACAAACCAGATGTTGACAACACCTGCAATGTTTTTCATACGTTGTTAAGCCATATTTGTGGCAACATGAACTGTAGTTCAGCTCCAACAGAACTAATCCATTAAAACTGTATTTAAATATTTAAAAAAAGGTGCAGTTAAATATCTAATATGGAGAAATGTATTGAACTCAATCGCTATTTATCCGATGTCTCAACTTAGTTTTGATTTTTGGAAAACATGCAGCATTTTTAATAATGTCCACTTCCTATAAACCCAAACTTTAAATTTAATATGTATTGTCCATGATGAATAAAGTATGTTAGAGCATTCAGGCTCACTGCAATTTATATCTTTACTCAACAACAGTGTACAACAGTTCTCAGTAAGAGCCTCCGTCTCACCACTGCACTGAAGTCATATCATGAACCGTTCTGGAAATTCTAGATGAGAGAAAATGGGCCACAGGAAACTAACCTTTGTGGGGGGGGGGGGGGGGGGGGGGGGGGGGGGGGGGGGGGGGGGGGGGGGGGGACTGAGCAAACAATGCTATCTTTATTAAGAAAAAGACACTTTGAGTTGTTTTCAATGAGACGAAATTTACAAGAAATTCAGTTTCTTTGTACAACTGGTTGTATAAATTGTATAAATTGACTGGCTTTTGAATTAGCATGACACCATGATTAGAGACCTTGAGAAAAGAAGAGTGAGGGTAAATACACGTACTGTACAGACTCACATTATTTTTGATTTATTCATTAATTGTCCTGTACTTATTCACAGTCCTTTTTGTATTCAATAATACATATTTCTGTAAGTTGTGTGGTGTGTAGGTATTTGGTGTTTAGCAAATCAAGTAGATGAGATAAGATAAGATAATCCTTTATTAGACCCACAATGGGTACATTTGCAATATTACAAAAATAGGCATCAGTAAGTAATAATAAGAAACAATGCTTAAGTGCAATGATAATACAACTTAAATGAAAGGAATATAAAAGATATAGAAAAATAAGAATGGATTAAAACTAATATATGCAGTGTAAAAACAATAAAAATATGTGCAGTGTGAGAATATGTCCAGTGAATGGATTGCACATGAACCAATGATGATGTGTTTTATTTATATGTGCATTTATTTATAGGAAATAAGAATTACAATGCATTGAGAACTTGTCATGGCTGCTTGTAAGAACAAAGCCTTTGAGTTTGATTTTGACCTGATGATGGCGCTGCATGCAAAGCCAGGGGATCAGCAGCGCTGTTGTAATTTATGCTGACGGCAACAGGAATGTAACTGAACCAAATATCTTCGCGATGCACCAACAGCTGTTGACATTTTTTTTTGGCAAACTTCATAAAATGTGGAAAGACGAGAAGAGTCGAGAGATCATAAAAGTCTGGTGCGATGAGTCTGGGCCACAAAATGTTGTTTTGTTTTAATCCATCCTGCGTTGATGAAGATACACTAACTCACAAATGAAGCTACTGACACACACAGACATCTACAGATCCATGATGGTGGAAATGTAGACTTTGAGTCTGTAGCTCTTTGTAGAGACTTGATTGTTTTTCACAGCAGACTTTTCTTTGCATGTTATTTGTATTTATATGAGGGCTGGTTATTGTGTTTGTAAATGACATAATAACTGAAGTAAAGTTGCTGCTGGTTGTTTCTGAACAGTGGGTCTGTTGTCAGAGGAGGGGGGGGGGGGGGGGCAGCAGCTGTGGATCAGATTACAGCTGCTAAAACTGAAGCGGAGTGAACCATCTCACTGCAGGGAGCAGCTTTGTGCTTATAACAACCCCAACACACACACAGGCCCCTGCAGACCAATTAATACACTAACATACATTATAGTCGTGTTTAGAATAGATTATTTGCACACGTCTGTCAAATGCAACGTTGTTAAGATTGTTGTCAAACCTGAACATACTGCCCACCCCCTTCTGCATGCCAACCCCTGTGAATGGTTCCTTCCATGTGCTTATAGAGGCTCTGAGAAGGAGGCAGAGCCACAGTCAGTGTTGGTCAGAGCTGAGTGCACCACAGCTGCTGCCCTGAGACTAGATCCGCTTTAAATCAGCTAGAAGAGGCTCAGCTCCCCTCAGCAGCTCACTTCAGTTCAATCATCAGAGCTGCGAGGAGCTGCCTTCACTCTCAGAGAGCTGAAGAACAGAGAGTAGAGCAGACAGAGGAGGGCGTGACAGGCAGCCAGCCGAGCAGGCAAGCTGCTGCTGCAGGGGGAGGAAGAGCAGGCGATGCACCAGCCAAAGCCAGAGGTCAAGAAAAAAAGTGACAGAATAGTGAAAAGGTAGACTCTGGGTGAGGAGGAGGTCATTTGTGATCTGAGCCAGAAAAACCAGACACCAGCCTCTCTTTGTTGTAGTGTGGGCCACCGTGTGGGGAGGAGGATGTGAAGGAGAGCAGCAGGGAGGAAGGGAGGCCACTGCAAGAAAGAGGAGAAAATGCTCTCAGAGATGATGTGCAGGAGGAGCTGCCTGCAGCAGCAGCAGCAGCAGCAGCAGGATGCAAAGGAGGCTCCACAGAGGGACACTGCCAGCCGCAGGAAGCGTGGCTGGTCCAAGAGCTGCAGGGGGCGCCTGCAGGGGCGGAGGACAGGGGGGGGAGGTTGGTCGAGGGGGCGCAATCACCAGCACCCTCAACGTCATCATCATCATCATCCCAGACACCTCCAGAGGTCGGTGATGTCACTCCGGCCCGTTAACGTCAAGGGGAACAGAGTGAGGGGGATGCGAGCCCCCAAGAACACTAACCAGTTTCTGATGCACGAGAAGTACCAGATGCTGCACATGCGCTCAGACTCAGTGGGCAGCGACAGCGCCAGCAGCTCCGACAGCGACACAGAGCTGACGGATATGGACTCATACCTGGGCGTCCTGGAGAATGCTAGAGGAGCCCTCCTGGACAGTCCCAACCCACGCGGCTCGACAACGACACCACCAGGTCAGTTCCTGGTACTGCACGAAGACAGTCTGCAGGAAGAGGACAATCTGCGCCTGCAGGAGGACAGCATGCAGTATTTCCCCTCAGAGGACGACCTGAAGCAGAGCCAGAACTTCATGCAGAGGGACTTTGTTGAGTTCTGTGACATCCTGACATCCTGAAGGGAAACTCTCAGGAGGCCATTTTGTTCTCAGCTGCAAAAGACTCCAACCTCTACTGTACGGAGTCAGGTTTGTTCTGCTTCATGTTCACAGAAAATAGATCAATAAATGTTCACCTTTTCAAGTCATTTAGCCTTAAAGGTTGAAGGATCTGCTGCCAGACTGAGGTCACTCCTATAGTTTCCTGCAGGAGCAAAGTTTTTAAAAAATGTTCTTAAATCGAGTGTAAATTTCTTTACATCTCTTCAGTTATCTGCCTTATTTCGTCTTGTTTAGATTCTGGCACTGATGTTAAATTAACAACGAGGGAAACTGCTCTGAGAGAAAGTGGAATCATCTCACCCTGTTGGCTTATTTCCAGGTTAAAGAAACAACTTCAAACTAACTTTCATGTAAGATGAAATGATTTTTATCAAGACGGATGTTTGTTAGGTGGGGTTTTTTTACATGTCATGTTTGCTCATGTACATTGTGTATGGTGCTGTAAAGTGCTGCCTTTTCTGTTGTTGTTGTTGCACACAAAGGAAGATGGGCTGGGTGGTGGGAGTGAGTCTGCACAGCCAATCAGATTCAAGCTGCCTGGATTACAGTGCATTCGATTGGCTGATGCAGACTGTCATTAATAAAATAAAAAAAGGCCTTTAACTGTAAAGACTGAACAGAAAAAACACAAATAATAAACACATGATTGATGTAACACAGTCTGAGTGATTGTCTTTGTGCATTTAAATGAGTTTTGTTTAAAGAGTTAGAGGAGAGAGGGGGGGGGCAGTGTGTCAGTGATCATCAGAGCAGCTCAGGCAGAATAAAGCACAGTCACTCTGGTAATAACAGGTGACAGGAGCAGACGAGAGCGGAGCAGTGACGAAAAACACAAGTCTAATGGACTAATAGATTATGTTGAGTTGATTGGATTAAATCTTACCATAAAATAAAACACACAAGATTTTATATGGATATTCACAAAATATGGAAGAGAAGAAAACACAACCGGAGTCAATCCAACATGAGACAATGAAATGTCAAGAAATAAAACAAACTTATGTAACGCAATAGATAAAACTGATAAAACCCCTAAAAGTTAGTTTTCATTATTCCAGAGTGTTCCTGAACACCTCCATACATCTGCTTCAGCAGAAGTAATTGTCATGTATATTATTTATATTATACAGTAACATTATACTATACTTTTATTATATTTGACTATTTTATGGTTTTACAAATTTAATATTTTTATTGTTTTCTCATGGTTGTGTACTTATATGAGCTTTTATGTAATTTTAGAGAAATACAGTACATATTCACCATATGAGCTTATCTATTATTATTTTATTTATTTATAACAACTGTTTATTTGTAAATCGATTCATGAGCGATGTAGTTTTGTCACATTCTAAAATGTGTTGCTGGTCTCTGCTCAGTTTTCTTTGGATAACACTGAATGTTAAAGTGTGATTTAAATAAAATGAATAACATTTATTATCCAAATATATTATAACACTTATCTCCCACCTACATTTGGTTCTGCTGCTTTACACCCTGGAAGAAGCAGGATTATTAATCTCCACTGTGTATTAAACCTCTGCTGGATTCTGGTTTGCACAAACACCTATAAATAGTCTGGCACATGGCCAGTTACTGTCTGCATTCATACATATGTTCTGCAGCTCAATACTTAAACCTCTCAGCAGTTTTGATCCATTTTAATGATTCAAAACCACACAGACTTCAATAAATTATATTTATTCGAATGGAAAATCTTACTCATCATCTCATTTTGTACAAGAGGCGCATGTTGCTTCTTCAACTGCAGTGAATCCCTGTTTGAATCGCAGCCGTATGATTCTGTCACTTGTATTATTGACTTTATATCTGTCTGTTCATAAATGTCAGACAGATCGAAGCGCGGAGGAGGATTCATTATTCCACAGAGCAGTT
This sequence comes from Paralichthys olivaceus, assembly GCF_024713975.1. Classification (NCBI taxonomy): domain Eukaryota; kingdom Metazoa; phylum Chordata; class Actinopteri; order Pleuronectiformes; family Paralichthyidae; genus Paralichthys; species Paralichthys olivaceus. The sequence goes on from NC_091094.1 coordinate 4,360,725, forward strand.
GAAATGGATTACATAAAGTGGAGTGGGCTGGTCACACCCACTCAGGACGGACAGGGAGGTGTAAGCCTCTTTGTGTTTGTGTGTCATAAACTAAGAATGGAAACGGGTCAAAGTCAGGAACAGGCAGGTTTTCAGTCTGATTCTCTGCTGCCTCATGTTGTAACGTGGGATAACAGCACACTACCGAGATGTTATAGTGGTATTTTGTAATAACATATTACAGAACAGTTCATTTAGCTTAAGCTACGAGCTTAGAGGGGGTAATCTTCTCTGTCAGCTTCAGCTGCTTCATGTTAGTCGGTCTCTGTAGATGTATCAGTATATTTTAAAGGGACGATCCGTAATAATTGAAATCAGATTGATTGTGCTATTGTTTGTCTAAATAACTTATTTTCAGTTAGTTAGTATTAATCTCCTAATTCTGTCTGATTTCTATTAAGATCCATGAATTTATTAATTTATTAAAGAAAGTGAAAGAAAATTCTGGATCCATCTGTCCAGATCAACATTTTTGCCTTTATAAAAAGATTTTTATTTTTTATTTTGTATTTTTTCTTGACCTACATCTCATCCTTCTACCAAGTTTCAGGGGAATGTATTCAGTAGTTTTACTTGTAATCTCCCTAACGTACAAACAAACTTACAATCCAACAAATCATTTAAACAGACAGGGGTCACAACAATTTCCTTGGTGAAGGTAACAAGACAAAAGTCGACCTTATACCACGACATTAAATGACAATAAGCAGCAGCTACACCCTTCCCATTCATGATAGTACAGTTCAAGTGTTGGGAGTGTGGCAGAGTATAACAACAGTTAGGAATGAATCAAAGTTCAGTTCTCCCTCTGCCAACGTCTACAACCAGCTCTTTGGTCTTAGCCACACTGATCACTGTCGCTTGACACCCAGTCCTGAAGCCTCCTGGTCTAAGGTCTTCCTGTCCTATAGTCTGTGATCCATGTTGTCATGCTGGAGCTGCCTGCATCTCCAACAACATCCTCTCCTGCACAAATTGTCATGAAGGTGCTCCAGAAATCAAAGAACAGAATGTCCAAAGTGCCACCTGCTCGGTCCAGGTTTGCAGGGTGTCCACTAAGGAGCTCACCTGGGGTCTAACATGTTCCTGGACCAGCCTCTCCATGATCTCCATAATCTGGGAGGTCAGGGACATTGGTCTGTCGTCATTTAAGGCAGATGGGCTGATTTATTTAGGGACTGGGACCAAGCAAAAGTTTTTTCCAATCTCAGAAACTCTTCTCAGCCACAGGCTCAGGTTTAACAGGTGCTGGAGAACATGCGCAGAGCTGGCTGCCACAGATTTTAGAGCTCGAGCACTGATTCAGTTTGGATTGATCCACCTTCCCCTGATGCACATGCTGCTGCTCCCTCCTGACCAGGGACCAGGCGGTCCTGAAGAGTCTGAGCTGGGGATCAGGGTGCTGTTGTTGGCTAGTGGGGGGGTTGCAGCGTCTTGGGGGATGGGTGACCGAGATGGGTGGTTGTGGATGCTGAGTCCAACCTATTGAAAAACGGGTTCTAATTCATCACTCATTAGCTTCTTCTTCTTGTTGAGCAGTTCTTTCAGCTCCCTGGTAATGCAGCGTTTGTTACTGGGGAAGCAGTGACCTCCCTTATTGTTCGACAAAATATTTTCTGATGGGGTCGTTCACTGGGTGCTCTCCCCCTCATCAGGCTTCAGAGGTGGGTGGATTTTTGTGGAGGCCTGAGCAAATATTATAACGAATAATTCCATTTCGAATCTTTCAACATTTTTCAAGAGTTGCTGCATATTTCATTGTGTTCATTAAATTAACATTGGAGCATGTTCAGGGTGCAGTTGTGAGGCCCTGGTGAAGTTCATTTAATTTAGCTCAGGCTACGTCCGTACCATTTCAGTTTAAAGACAGCATCGTCAAAACAAAATCTCTGTCTTCATGAGCACATGAGTTTTAATCCCCATCCATAGGAACACGCCTGAAAACATATATCACGTGACCCCTCACAAACTCGTGTCACATGCATGCATGTCGGTGTCAACAAGAGGAATTACGTCATCATAAAATGCAGAACTTATCTTTACAGCATCTGTAAGCAAAGACAACAGGGTCACGTTTGTCAGTGATTGTCCATATTACGTTCAACACTGGTAGCTGAGTCTAATGCTGCTCCGCAATTTTCAAACTAAAACGGCGCCGGCAGCTTTTCCAAACTTCTCCCTTTCAGCGGCTTTAAATCTCAAGGAGCAGTGTGGACGCCAGGCGTGTTCTCTGCAGGGGCTTCAAATGAAAATGCAGTGGTGTGGATGTAGCCAAAGAGTTCAACTATACTTTATCTGCTTGTTAATCTAATTGTGGATGATTTCATTTATTCACATCATTGTATTAAGTACCTCATTAAAACTAATGGTAATAAAACTCCTAAATAGTAAAACCAGGAGAGAACTCATGATGAGAAGTAGTTTAAATCTAGCAGCAGGTCTGACATTCTCTGACTGACCTTCGACCTGTGGATCAGCTGACTCATTTGACACAAGGGGAAATCTATCCTGTTAACACAACGTCACACACACTGACCTGCAGTGTGTTTGCACTGTTCCTTATCTAATCACACACACACACACACAAAGTGTTCAGTGCCTTGCTCAGGGTCATGGCAGCAGGTCAGAGCTTTCACGTCTCCACCGTCTCTAATGTATCAACTGTCTGTCGCTGCCCACAGACGGCAGCTTCTGTGGACGTGTTGTGTAATGCTGCTGTTGATTGGTCAGCTGACTGTCAAACAGGAAGAGAAAGTGAGCTGGCTGACACACACACACACACACACACAAACGCACCATGGCAATAAGGAGGCGGGCCTGTCAGATTACAGAAAGTAGATCAGAAGACAACAAAAACTTCTCTAGCAGCTGCAGCTACAATCTGCCGACACAAACACATTTGTATGTGTTTACACTTGTAATAATCTATTTTTTAAACCTTTATTATTTATATGAAGAAATATAAAACTATAGAAAATGATTTCTTCTCTTTCTCATTTTTTGCACCTAAATAAAACAGCCCCAGTCCTTCGACAAAGTGAGAAGAAAAATAATTTCCAAAAGTGTTTTATTTAAATTAGTTTCCAAAGAGTCTTCTCAAAGACGTAGAAGAGCACATACACACACACACACGCAGGTGTGGATCACTGGTGAGGGGGCATCCGTCCAACAACAAGTTCAGACAGTTACTGTATGAACGACAGTTAGAAAGATCACTGACACACCCACAAGCTGACTTTAATGCTGAACTAGTTGCTGGAATCTGTGAGAGAGTGAGACAGTGAGTTTGAATAAAGTTAAATATTGTTCTTCTCCTTCACACTACACGGCCAAAGGTTTGCAGACAGATGAACTTCTGAGAGTTGGACATATGATTGCAGAATTATAAATGTTAACCTGTCACTAACTTTAATACTGAAATACTGCACTTTACTGCGTACTGCAAGTTCTATTTTATTTGTGGTGCGTTTAATACTTTGTATCAGACACTGACTGAAACAAGATGGAGAAAAATCTGAGCTGGGGATGTCGTGGCTTATTGTCGGTGTCTAAAATCCAAAGTCACCGGGTGACCCATTATTTTCAGTCTTCTGATAAACAAATCTTGTCATATCACACATAATGTAATGTTATAAACTGAGATTTTAAACTGTGGAATAGTTCCTGATACATTTTAGATTACTGAGCCTCTTAACTGGCAAATTAAAATTACTCATATCTGAAATTGAGCCACTGAAGCCAATCAAAATGCCTCCAACATTGTTTTATCTTCAATTCATAATTCAAATACCTGAGACTTACTTGGTTTATTCTGTATGCTCACATAAGAAAAGTTACTTTTCATTACCAGTATTCATTTTTGATCAATTTGATTATTCTATATTCTATGTTTTTAATAACAACAGGACAGAGTATAATGAATGTTGTTGACTATGTTGGAAGTCCAGTTATTCACATTATTATTTATTATATTTTAATTATCTATTTCAAGTTTAAAGACTGATTTCTGCTCCTGAGTGAAGGTTGTAGTTTAAATGTCTTCTTCATGAGCAGAATATAATAAATCTAACGCTAAACACTGAGGGCAGAACCACAGGAACCAAACAAGGAGAATTTCTGGAGAATTTTTCTGACCAGAAGGAAAAGTGAGGTCTTGTTTACTTGTGACTAAAACTCATAAAGAATCTCATGTCGTCTGGAAACCTTTGAGACTGTGACTCTCTACTTATCCGCAGAATTGTCGTAACGATTCATCTTTCTAAGTTTCCTCACAGGAAGGAAATATTGTCAGAAAACTAATTGCAAACCAAAACATGGAAAAAATATTATCGTGTTCCAGAAAAGAGGGAAAACAAACTGAACCACTGGGTTGTTGTACTTCTACCAAAACTTTTAACCAATCAGAAACTTCAATAGTTGTGGTTCTGTACACAACCAAAGAACCATGGACCAAACCACCATTCCCTCAGTGTGTGTGTGTGTGTGTGTGTCTGTGTGTGTCTGTGTGTGTGTGTGTGTGTGTGTGTGTGTGGAAGGAATAGATGAAGTGAAGGAGGGAGGAAGGGGAAAGGAGTTGGAGTTGGATGGTGAAGTGAGCTTGGAGTGGAAAAGTACAGCAGTCTGCTCTGGAGGTGGAGATTTCTCTGTTGAGTACACAACCCGGCCAATCAGAGCGCAGAAAAACACATTGATTGACAGCAGAGTTCAGCACCGTGACAAACCAACAGTGAGGCTCCAGCTCTGAACTCTGCCTCCACACCGACTCCAGTCTTATGACAGTTTATTCCCTGAGGACGTCTAAAGGGAATAAAGTTTGAGCGTCTGAACAGATTCAGTCGAACTGTAAAGATGTTTCCAAAGTTTATAAAGTTTGTACATTTACAGATCAACATTATTACAAGTGTGTGTGTGTGTGTGTGTGTGTGTGTGTGCCCAAAATATCTCTCACCATTTCTCTGATAGGAATTAGTTTTCTAACATAATTGCACTGCACAACCAAACTTGTTTTATATGTAAATGCATGTGTATATATTTTTATTTTAATGGTATTTGTATTTGAAGATGAGTCAAACATTATGATCAGCTGACGGAAGATCCACCAATAAATGAGGGCCGTGTAATTACTGGAGTTTCTTTGGCTGCACTGAGACGAATGACACAACGATTGCAATGTTTACAAAATACATATAGTTTTATTTTCTTACCTTTATTCTAAGTATTGATCTTCTTACATAAGACAAACACACACAGACACACAACGTGTTAAACACACACTGTGATAAACTGGCCTCCAGACCTCATGTGAACAGTGTGTCAGACGACCAGTGTGAGTGTGTGATCTGTTTCCTACTGCTCCACTGACCTGACACACACACACACACACACACACACACACACACACACACACACAGAGGAGCCCAGTTAAAGGGCCGAGGGAGGGAGTTGTTATTCTGGTAGCATGAGCTCAACTTATCTCTGTTGGAGCAGTGTGGTGGTGAATGTGTCACAGGATTGACATAATATTACTCTCACCCTAAACTTCTCAGTGGATATGTCCTCGTAAAGTCAAAACGTCCTCACAAAGTCAGAATGTCCTCACAAAGATGGCACTGAACCAACCCAGGCCCTCAGAACTATAGACACACACACACACACACACACACACACACACACACACACACTGTGTATTAATGACAGTGACCTGGACGAGCGTTACCTGTAACATACCAGAGAGAATTCTAACAGACTGGTTGTGTGTTTCATTTCATCCATTTTCTGAAGCCTGATATGTGACTGCTGATGGTTTCAGCTGGTAAAGGTCACAGCGCCTCCTGCTGGTTGGAGCTTCACACTTATTCTGTCCATCTACTTCACAAAGGATCTGCTGCGGTCCTCAATTATATGTGAATATAAAAACGAATTCAGTGAGTGGCCCTGGTATAATCTATGGAACATGCAGTGAACCAGCATAAATGACCTAATCACCTGAAACCAGAAAACCTACAATATTCAACCCCAAAGTCCCAAATTAAGACGAAAAAGTCCAGGTTCAAGTCTCGTGTCACAAACAAGAAGAAACAAATCCTGTTTCAAGATCAAGTCCAGAGTCTAAACCAACAAGTGAACACAACTAATCAAAAAACAAGTCGAAGGTCAGTAAAAACAAGAACTGAGACAAGTCCCAGTCCTACCATGAACGAGTGCAGCTCATAGGGCCCCTGAAAAAAAATACGTTTAAATGATCTAGATCCAGATTTAAAGTCTGGAGTTACACATTCTTGTGCCAAATTACAAACAGTGATAAATATCCTCATCCCTTTAACATGTCCGTTTCTTTCATCCAGGTCAATTCATTATTCTCTCAGAAAAAAATTTAATAAATTAAAATTCTGGATTCCACACCAGAATTCACCAGAGTACTTTTCTGAAACATGTTTCCACCAAGTTCTGTGGTAACTTGTCCAGTAGTTTTTCCCGATTCAGTGAATTTAAATGTAGTTTCATTAGAGGGCCTCAGAGATTTACTTTACAAATTATCTTTATATTTCTCTTGTTATGCTCTCTCTCTCTCTCTCTCTCTCTCTCTATATATATATATATATATATATATATTTATACACTGATAGTTTAAACAATAATCATTAATTTGGCAAATTTAATAAAAGGTCTCATGTGCAGACATCAGTGTATCATAAATTAAAGTTACTGCAGCAAAGACAGATGCAAAGTAATTGCATTGAACTGTCTCATCATTAGCTGTAAATGTTTTATCATGAAGTATAAACTGTGTTACAGTAACAGTGCTGCAGTACATGTACAGTTAATATCCAGCTGTGAGTAAAATGTTTCTGCAGTAAAATCTACAACACACACAACACAACCGATGGAGTGTAGGTCACGTATAACTCGTACTGGGTGTGTATGTGCTCCGAGCGTACACAACAGACAAGTGAAACAGGAAACTGCAGCTTCTGATTGGCTGAGACTCAAACACACGGATCCGACAAATTTCACAAGAGCACAGAGACGCTGAGCTCCTCCTTCAACACAGGCCCTCTGTCTTTTTCCTTCCTGTCGTCACCTTCCAGAGGAGAAAACTGTGTTCAGTCTCAACATGTACTGTGATACTCTGATCCAGGAGCAGCTCTGCCCACAGCGACTCTTTCAAACGTCCAACTCAAACTGAAATCTGTCTTTTTACACGACACTTCTTCATTTTCCATAGAGTTGACTCAGAGTGACAGAGTCTCTCCGTCATTAACAGGGAAACATTTGATTCGGGGACTGAGACGATTCCTGAGTACATGATACATTTAATGAGTGTGTGGTCAGTGTGGGGGCGGCACGGTGGTGTGGTGGTTAGCAGTGTCGTATCACAGCAAGACGAGCAGGACTTTTTCTGTGTGGAGTTTGTTCCCCCTGTGGTTTCGTACTCCGACTTCCTCCCACAGTCCAAAAACATCTCCATGTACTACAAGGCCACTTACAGTCGAGCTCATCCCTCCACCAAGGCCCAACTGTCTCCGAGTGAAACATTCACCACATCCACATTTTTATTTGGATCTGCACAAACTTGCAAACACTCATAGAAACATGTGTTTCTCCTTTTTTTATTAATATTGGATGGAATGAAGAATAACTTCCTAACTTTCCGAGATCGTCTTTTTTTTTTTTTCCCCTTCTCTGTTTAAGTTTGGTTGTGACCTTGAGCCGAAGTGGAAAAACTCACAGAGGCTGATAAACACACACCTGCTCAGCAGCCACACATGAACACGAGCACACTCTGTTCAAATAATAAAATCAAGTCCTCTGTTTTTAAATGTGCAGAAAATATTTGGCTGATCTGGTGACGCAAAAACTAAGACGTTAGTAATTCTCAAATAAAGCCTGTCCCTCAGTCAAGCATTTGAAGAAGTGGGGACCAGATTAATGTCCTCACTTTGTCCTGAACTTCTCAAACTTTCCAGAATGTCCTCACTTTCTACACTTTCAAAAATACAAATACAATATTTACGGCATGAACAAATGTCATCACGTTTGACAAAGTTCTGTACTTTATTGTAAAAGGTGTGAACTTGGTGCAGTTATTCATGAGTGGTAAAATGACAGTTAACGCTCAGACGCCCCCTTCTGGTGAATCAGTGTCATATAAAACTGAGGCCTGATGTTTGATGTCAGTCACATCTGCATCAGTGAACACAACGAGAAGATAAATACATTTTGAATTAGCTTTTATATATTAAAGAAATCCTGTAAATACTAACGTGAAAAGAAATAGAAAAAAGGTGGAAAACTTTTCATTTGAATTGAGAGAACTTTAACATATTTTTCATATTAGATTAAGTAAAAACTGGTTGTTCCCTCAGTGGACGGGAATCTTTTCAAATGCAAAGTAAACTTTTTAAATTCAGACAGTGAACTTTTTATAAATTGTGGGTAATTTAATGAATGAATGAATGATTTTTTCTGCAGACTATTATTTGTTTCTCATTAGAAGAACCGTAAGGAAACCCAAAAGCCTGTTTTCCTTAGTGATTTTTTTATTACTTGTGTATGTTTGTGACTTTATATTCAATTAAATACAAAATTTGACAACCTGGACTCTGTGGTTTGAATATTTCCCTTGGTATGAACATTGTGCAGCTTCAGTGAAGAGCTGGAACAACTTCATACACAATTTGAAATGTTTGGTACCATAAGGAGACATTCAGTCGTCAGGAGGCAAAGAAGATAAAATAACTTTAATAAACACCGAATGAACCAGTTCCCCTCAGATCAGATCAGGCTACAAAATCATAATTTGTTCTTTGTGTTGTCAGAAGAGAAAAAACAAAAACCAGATTTAACAAAACTTCGCTGTCAGACATAATGAAATAGTCTCTGTGGTCATTAATTAAGGTTTGTAGTAAATCATGTTTTAAAATTCATCACTGATGCAGCTTCTAACAGAACAAAAACATTTTCTTCCTTTCGTGTCATAACCAATGTGAACGTATCCTTACAGTTACTTTGTGACTCAGCGTTTCTTCTGTGGAGCAGATGATGGATCCTGTTTCTTTCTGTAAACGTCTCGTCACGTCTGAATAAAGCTGTAACGATCGGAGCTCTTATTCTGAATGACATGAAGTCGCTTCAACGGCAGAAATGTAAAAACTGTTTTTATCTTATCAGTCCACTCTCCTGTTCTCTGTCTGTCTCTGCATCGTTGCTCCTGTTTTTCTCCTCCTCCTCTTTCTCCCTCTCCTCTTGTCTCTTCTGCTCCTCCTCCAGCTCCTGCTGTTCTTGGATGTAGGCCTTCTTCAGTTTCTCCTCCACGTCCTCAGGAATCTCCACCTCCATCAGATTCTCCATCCCCGTCTCCGGCTCGTCACCTATCAGCACCTGGAGGGAGGAAAGAAGAAAGGTTTGCAATCACAACTAAAATTCTACTATTTGGAGTTTTCTCTGTATTAAGTGAATTCATCATTACAATAAAATCACAACGAGATATTTTCGAGTTCACGTATACGACACTAAATATCTTCCCAGTGTGATTACATCATTCCTACCTGGATCAGCTTTTCAGCAGTTGCTGCGATGTGAACATCCTTCTCCCACCTGTGATACTCTCTCATGATCGGATAAACGTTCTTTTCTTTTAGTGTTTGTCGACCATCTTTGGTTGCAGTCAGCTGCACGAGAGACAAACAAGCTCAACGTGAAACCACAAGTTTATACATAGTGTGTGTGTGTGTGTGTGTGTGTGTGTGTGTACCAGTAACAGTGTTTCCAGCAGCATCTTTCTGATGTCAGGGTCTTCGTCTCTTTTCTTGTCCTCTGGCAGATACTGCAGGTCCACAGGTAAACCTGAGCATCACATCAATATAAATAAATGTATTGTTACCTCTCTCTCTCTCTCCCTCTCTCACACATTGATAGATCTTATTTATACCAGCACGTAAAAACTACAAGCAGAAACCTGTGTGACACTGAGTTGACAAGTTTAACAATAGAGAGACATTCTGACCTTCATTGTCTTCCTCTGACAGCTCCTCTGGACCGGCCAGCGGCAGCAGGAGGAAGGGCAGGATGTCCACAGCATCACTCAGCAACCACTCATGACGGCCTGGACACAGTGAGGACGTACCGGACACAGTGAGGACGTACTGGACACAGTGAGGACGTACCGGACACAGTGAGGACGTACCGGACACAGTGAGAATGTACTGGACACAGTGAGGACGTACCGGACCCAGTGAGGACGTACCGGACACAGTGAGGACGTACCGGACACAGTGAGGACGGACTGGACACAGTGAGGACGGACTGGACACATCTAACGAGTGTTTTAGTGTGGTGATGTCATTATGTTAAATCTTGTGCTGCAGCCCGTCTCCTCGTGACGACTTGTGTCTGGTTTAACTCTGATTGTGTGAGTACGTGTCTAAGTGTGAATGTGTGTCTCACCATGGTCAAAGCAACAGTTGCGCAGAGTTCCTATGACTCCTCCTCTTCTAATCACTGACGTCTGGTGCTGAGTGAAGGGCAACAACCTCTGGAATACACACCTGCAATGCACACGCACACATGGATAAACACACACACACACACAGATTGTTACAACATGTCATATGTGATAACGCACATATGACCACAGTCCTCATCCTGCAGTGTCTTCCGTCACCTGTCCTTGTCCAGGATGTAGTTTCTGGTCTCAGGCAGCTGTGTCAGGTTGGACAGCAGAGGACCCAGGTAGTGGAGATTTGCCTTCTTGTTGTAACCTTCAGTGCAGAAGATCTCCACCAGTTTAGTCAGATCAACTTCTTCCTGCAGGACCTGAAACAGCACAGACACGTTATATCTCATGAATGTGGGAACCAGCCACTGCCCCCCCCCCCACCAAAAACCTCTTCCCATTCCAGGTAAGCTGGAACTGCAGTGACTCACCGTGAACAGAGTCTTGCAGGTCTTCTCATGACGGGTCAGGTTGGACAGGATCTTGCAGATCTGATCCGAGAACCAGTACTCTGGATCCAGAAGGTTCTTTAATAACACCGGAAGAACTTTAACATCTTCCACCAAAACCTGTGTGAGACACAACAATGAACACACACACACACACACACACACACACTTTTTGTTTTGTTTTATTTGCCATTTACAGAAAAGTGTGTGAATAATTATTCATTTTAAACCTCACCTTGTGCAGAGTCTCATCTGCAGACAGGTTGATGAAGATGTGGTAACAGTCCTTCGCTATGGCAATAGAAGGGTCAGAGGTCAACGCAAAGAGAGCAACAAGTAAATCAGGTTTAGAGCGGAGGAAGCGGCAGCCATCCCTAAAAAAACACACACACACACACATAAGGAACAGAACAGCAATAGATTCAAATGTTACACTTAATTCAAAACCATTTTAAATGTCGCCGAGCCAAGTAGAAGTTTCTTTTCAAGGTTGTTTTTTGTAGAGATATAAAGTGAAGTTGTTTCAGTGAGATATGATTCTATAGTTTCATGTTTGTCTTAATAGTTAACAGCTGTACCTGGATCAGAGTCTTCAAAAGCACGTTGACTTGAATAACTTTCATAAGCAAAAAAAGACAACAAGTGGTTTATAACCCATAATAGTGTAATTGAGAGCGGATTTAAGTCTGTGATTAAGTGCTCATTTATTTCATGTTACTGCAAATGTGTTATACTAAAGTGATGTTCATTAATAGACAGCAGCCTCTCTGATAGGAGTTAAAAACATCCATTAACACTTACAAGTTGTTTATATACATGTTATACATTTCAACATAATGACATGATTATTAGAAATGCACGTTTACATAATGAATGGCATCATGTCGGCCTACCTGTCTCCTGACAGTCCCAGGATGTACTCTGTGGTGTGACCTTTGACATCGGGACGAGTGTCGGGGCTCAGGAAGGAGAGCAGCTCCGCAGCCTCCGAGTCACTCAGCATCTTCCCACTGAGTGTGAACAGTAACACAAACTTCAGGGTTAGTATGAGGTGTCATTTGTTCGTTAATTACCATGTTTACACTGAAATAAATGAGCTTAACGAGTCACACTGTCAATACACTGGAGAGCAAACATGAGAAATGAAGATACAGTAAAAAAAAACCTTCTGTTTACTGAGGCTAAATTCTGACTCTTGTTTATTTATGAGAATTCAACAACGTGTTCGATGACGTTCTTCTTCAGCAGCTTCATTTAAAATGTCACGTCTTAGTTTAATGTAAACAATCCGTCCGTGTAACAAACCCGTTAGCTAAACTCTGTCCCACATGCTAATGTTCAGGATGGACGATGAGCTATAAACACATTTTACCTTTCGCTGACTAAAGCACGAGTCTGCTTCTCATGTCTCTGCGGTTCCTCTTGTGTACGTGTAGTTTTTATTCTTCTACATGCGAACGATCACAGTCCACATGTGGACGCTGCGGCTCAGCTTCCGGCTCCTCTTCTTCTCTCGGGTCGCAGCAGCTGGACGGTCGCGGCTGCGTGTTGCTGCCCCCTGTGGTCGTGTGTGGACGCTCCATGTTTCTGAACCTCTGGAGTATTTCTGGTATTTTCTGGTACACGGGTTTATGGAGTATTTATATGACGTATTTGGAGTATTCGAGTATTTCGAGAACATCTCATTTTCGAGTATTTAGTTAAGACTCAGGAAAGCAGACTGTTTATTTTATACATCTTCATTCTATATGAGAAACACAAATGTAAATAGACATTAACTTTTATTTCATTTTTTAAAATTCTTTGTATTTGTTTTTTTATTTTTATCATATGTATTCTACTTTTTATAATTATTTAATTATAATTATTTATTTTACTGAGTATTATTTTTTTAATTCTCCCACACATTTTTATTCTTTGTCTTTATTTTTAAGTGGTCTGGATCAAACTGGTGAATCTTTTTAGGAAACATTTGAGAGGAAGGAAATTAATTTCTTACACCTCAAGAACTCACATGTGTAATGGTGAAAAACACTTTATTTAGATGCAAACTAACTTCACCAAAAACTCTTCAAACTTTAAATTTACACACAATGACACACACACAAACAAACTGAGACAGCAGATAGGGTTTTATGTTAAAGATATTTTTTACTTTCCAAACTACTTTATTGATATATTGAAAAAACACAAACAAGACATTCACATAGTTAAGTCCAATCAGCAACAACTCCCACTCACTCTAATGTTGCATTGAAATGCTGCTATTGCATATAAACGTGTTCCCCTTCTCATTTAAAGGTACAGTTCAACCTTTACTGTCTCCAGACAACATTCTGCCCTTTAACTCTCACAAACCGTCAATGATTAAAAGGCTGCAGAATGTTTTCTTCTTTAATCCTAAAAATTCCATTTATTAGAGTCTGACGCAACATTTCAACATTTGAGATGAACAGAAAACTTTAAGAATATCATAGCTGTGGTAAAGACATGAGCCCATTGTCACTGTACATGTGATTGTGTGTGTTTACAGTCTTCAGACATTACAGATAAATGTTCCTACATGTTGAATGGGGGCTGCTGGGTAAAAAAAAGAAAAAAAGAAAAGCGCCCAGGGCTCTTAAAAAGGGTAAAGGTCAGACACAGTGAAGGATGTAGACTGAACAACGCTGATCCCTAATTTTCCAATGTTGAAATATTTGACTTTTCACAACACACTATTTTTGTCCAATGCAAAAAAAAAAAAAAAAAAAAAGACTAAAAGTCTTCAGCGTTTTGATTCAGGAAACATTTCACCAAACGTGCGTTGACTGGAGAGAGTGAAGGAAAGATTGAGCATCAGTCAGATAAACAACAGATAAAAATATTCAACAGCATCAAGAAGTTCACCACGAGCTGCAGTGGATCCCAGTCCATGTAATCTTCCTGGAGACATATTTCGTTCCAGCCGTACAAACACCGCTCCAGGTCAGGCAGGGGTTGTACACAGAGTTTTGGTGACTCAGCATTTCTTCCTGGTAATAATGGGTTGCCATGGTAAAGTAGTACTACTGAACTTTAAGGAAACGACTGTAGTTATATGCATCGAAGTCGACATCTCGGTATGGTGACAAGACTATTATGTTCAAGGCCAAGAAAGGCCTCTGAAGGCACTGTGGAGTCTGATTGGCAGACAGAGATCTGCAGGCGGCCTCTCTCTGTTGGCTCAGGGCGGGGCAAGTCCATCATCATCATCATCGTCATCATCATCATCATGCTCTTCCTCCTCCTCCTTCTCCAACTCTTCACTCAGCTTTGTCTTTCCTCTTGGCCGTGAACGGGACTTTACTGGCTACCGTCGACCCCACCGTGGAGACGCCACCGGCCACGGCCGACACCCCGCCCTTCACCAGCCCCACGCCCATCGAAGGCACCGTGGTCACAGCCGACTTGGTGATCTCCAGGCTCTTGCCGCCCACCCAGGCCACTCCGCCCACCGCAGCACCCACGACACCCTTGGTGACATTGAAGAGGCCGCCGGTCACCCGCCACATCATGCCGGGGGGAGCCACCACATGGTCCTTGCCAGATTCTGTTAAAAAAGAAAAGAAAGAAACACAAGCATGAGGAATCAATATTTCCACCCTCATAGCTACATCTGCAACTAATTACCTCAGAGGAGTTGGTGTTTGTCAGCAGGACAACCCTAAACACATTGAAATGATTTTATGAAACTTGGTGGAAGGACGGGACATAGGCCAAGAATGAACCCATTTACTTTTGGAGCGGATTTGATTAAAGGATTCAGGTTTTTTTTTCCCACTTTAACACTGTGATGTAAGATGTTTTTCATATTTTTGTGAATTTGTCAAGAAATAATACAATGATTGATGATCTCAGGCATATTTAGAGAGTTGATATCAATGAGTGTGGGGAATTTGCAGCTTGATGGAGGTATTGACCCTAATGACTGAAAACTCTGTTGATTAATGGATTTATTCTCTTTATCTATAATACCAGAAAATACAGAAGCATCAAATCCTCACATTTGGGAGCTAGAAACTGCACAAATTATGAATTATCCAAATAAATGCTGGTTAATTTTCTGACGATAGACTTGAGGTGAGTTTAGGTGAAAACACCCGCAGTGTAAAAAAGACATTTCCTTCCTGTATAATCCTAATGAAGCCTGTTTAAATGTTAATGTGATATTTCTTATTAGTTGTTGGTTTTGTTCTGCAGATGAATATCAGCAGAAGTAATGAATTCGCATCCTATCCCAACCTACACCTCCCGACAACAAAGTCACAGCTGAGGTCGTGAAATTCAGATGTGAATTGTGCCGAGTTTAACAAAACTAAAAGACCGGAGTCATGCAGGTTCCTGTGTGAGGCTGTATTTAGATACAATAGTGCTTTCGCTAAATGCTAACACCAGCATTCTATTACAATGCTAAATGCTTGGGTGTATCAGGTGTTCACTATCCAAGTATGCAGGCGTTTACTTGCATAATTGCCACAATACATGTTGAGAGGTTTCAGTCGGGACCAAACAACCTGACCATCCCTGGAGTGATGTCGCTGGCACGGCAAAAAAATGCTGAGATGATCAGTTTGGTATTTGGCTGTTCCTGAAATGCTTTAACGAAATCTGGGATTTCTGAACAACCCTCTAATGATCAGATCTCTACAACTCACCTGGCGAGTATTGAGCTTCTGAGCTGATAAAATGGCTGACAACAGAATCACGATACTGAGTGAGAGCTGCGCAGGGGACTCGACTGCTGCAGAGTATCTTAATGTTGGGACACGAATAGCAGGTCGGAGCTGCAGCCGCACTTACACAAACAAACATATTCCCTGGACAAACCAACAGTTTCTGAAATAGCACCAGGCAACATGTGAGCACAGATTGCACCATATTCCCTGCTGATGGTTCAGTATTGAGTCGCAGCCCGGGGGGAGGGGGGCCCTCGCTACTTACCCTCTGTGGGCTGGTTGTTCAGTTGTTCAGTGGGTTCAGCTTCTTCCAAAGCCATGCTGGTCCCAGGCTGGGGCTCCACGTTCACACTGTTCACATTCTGGAAAACACAGGAAACCCCCAGACTGCTTTACTATGAATAGAACAAGTATCACTGTACTTATCTACCTCTTACATGCATATGACTGCATTTACAATCGAAGTACTTGTGTAACTGAATATTTTTTCTCCCCATAACATGAAGCCATCCTGCTGCTCTCCCCACATGCTCTTCTCTGCCTCCTCTGGTCAAGAGCTCATCACCTCCCAGGAGTGTAAGGGTCAGAAAATGTAACAATGTGGCAAAACAAAAAAAGTACTTCTCTGTCTCCCGTGGTCAAAAGCATATCACTTCTCTCTTTCACCCCTCAGAGAATGAGGGGACAGCTCGTCCCCATTCCCGGCAACCTTGTTCAGGTCATATCTCAACACCATGTGATAAATGCTTCACCGGCATCAGGAACATTTCCCACTGCAGTGGAACAGACTCAGGATACAACTCTGCACAGACAGGCTTCACTCGTGCTCAAGTTAAGAATTACTGAGTGGAGTTTTAACTTCCGATCTGAGGGGTGGTTTTCAAACCTGTCTTAGATTTTCTCATGATACTAATCAGTCAATCTATAAATAAGAACACGCCAAGACGCTTGTCTGTGACAGCTGTTTTTAGAGCAGCTGTAGTAGCAGGTTAGTCTTCACCTCTTATCTTCATGGACCTATCAGCAGCCTTTGATACTGTGCACCGGTGCATCCTGCTATCTGAAGTGGTATGGTGGGCAAAGTGCTGTCATGGTTTGAATCCTATCTCAACAGGTGTTCCTTCAATGTGTCATGGTGAGGCAGCCCAAGGTTCGGCGCTGGGGCCCCTTCTCTTTACAACTACACCGGACGTTCCCACCAAATGACCCCACAGACTCCGTGTGGATCCTGGATTCTCTCCCAGACACGTCCACATGGATGAAGGAACTAAAAACACCCTCAACTGAACCTCTCTAAAACTGAGCTTTTAGAAATTCTGGTCTCAAGCCCGATAACAACATCAAAACGGCCTCTTCATGTCTGACCCAAACCAAGGTGGTGAGAACGGTCATTTCTCTCCTCACCACCAATGCCCTTCTGGCAGACCTCCCTTCATCGTGAAAACCTTACGATGGTCCAGAATGCGGCGTAGCTTCGGTGGAAAAAGGGCACATGTCACTCCACTGTTCACCAGCCGAATCTAATTTTATTCATTAATACATTCCCATTGAGTGAAATCTGGGTTTGTACCCATCTACTGGGCTTTTTCGCCTCCTCAGCCACTGAGCTCCTCCAAGGAATGTTGTTTGGCATTACCATCCCTGCACACAAGGCAATCACATTCCAGACTGTTCTCGTTGGCGGTTACTTGATGGTGAAACAAGCCCCAAAATGCTACGAGAGCAGGGGCGTCGCACTGTAACGTCAAGAACCTCAAGAAGAAGTCCTCTCTTCTGAGAACACGTCCTCTCCTAACCCCTCGAACTGAAAACATCCGTAACAAGACTTACTGTGCAGGTTCGACCGACCTCTTTCCTTGACGGCCTACTTTTTGAGATGTAGCCCTTAGAATTTACTTCAAGGTCCCTCGGTGGGAAGTCACTCTGCATAAATGTGAACGCTACAGGATGTGACGGTGCTTTATGTTCGTCTTGATAAAATATACGGTGATTTGTTCAGAAAGGCCTAAGTGGTGACTGAGCAGGAGAACCTGCGGCCTGGTGGCCATGCTGTTGGTCTTTGGATCAGACCTTTTCGACTTGTGACCCTTCAACTTAAAAGTTGTTGAATTTGAAGTTGAAGGGTTTTGGGTCAAGAGATGTCAACCTCTTATCACAGGTGAGTGGTCTAAACAACTAACCCTCTTTGATTATGACATGGCAAGATAGTATACCTTCATATTTCACGAATGCAGAATTTTAATTCCTGTAAATCATCATCACTGCGTCCCCCAAGTTTTTTTTTTTTTGGATCGAGACCCACAAAGGGGGCCCGAGGTGAAGAAATATAACTCATCATCACCTCTGATAATCTGCTGCCACGGTTCGACCTGAAGGTAAAAAAAATGTTAATTCCATTCAGCACTGCTTAAGATAATGAGCAAAGAAAGCAAACAGGCCACAGAAAGAACAACCTGTTGTCACGGTTCGAAATCCACATCATCACTCCCGGAGCTACAGAACTACATCGTCATTAGAACCTCGTCCCTCACACACTCATTTCTCCCACATGTGAAAAAAGACGCTCGGTGGTTTCTCACCTTCACCATTGTTCCCTGTGTTTCTCCTGCAAACACACCTGAGAGAAACTCGAGCCCGGAGCAGCTTCTGTTTCAGCCTCGGAGCCAAAACTCTGCCGCAGTTTGACCGATGTGTTTGCGGGTGAAAGCTGCAGCTCGGGCGGTGAAAGGTCGTCGGTTCTTCTCGGGGAGGTTTCGGGTTTTATCGCATTTATCCGCAGCAGCAGCAGCGTCAGAACTTCTCGGACTCGGACTCAGGCTGCAGCAGCTTCTCTGCCTCTGACTGTTCTGCCGACGTGGCGCCTCCACACACACACGTACACACACGTACACACATGCACACAGACACACACGCTGTCACACACACACGCTGCAACGCACTACACTTCCGCTCGTAACCTCCAAATTAAAAGTCTCACGGGCAATGAGTCAAACAATTTTTTTTGGAAGCAGTTTTTATTTATTTAGCAGGTTTTGTTCATATTCTCTGTAACTCGACCTTTGTAATGTGTAAACTGCACAAATAATACACAAGTGAAAACACAAATCATTTATAAATATATATGTATTTATGAAAACCAACAACACAAACAAGACAAGGGAAGTTTTACACACTGGTTCATTTCAAGTTTGCATTAATGTTAAAGCCACCTGCATCAAAAAATATGTTCTGTGCATTTCTCCCTGGTGTTGCAACATGAACATGACAAAGCATATTCACTTTTATCATCTATTTTTTTTACATTTATGCAACATTTAGCAGATGGTCGAGTAGTCTTTCTGTGCCCTCATTAAAAATATATATATTTTTAAACTTTATCTTTATATGTTTGTGGAGGTGGAAAAATACAGATATGCAGGGAAAGGATGAGGATCCCTTGGTTATGTGGAGGATGTGCACAAAGACCACCAGACTGCCACAGCTCTGTGAAAGTTTTTAAACTGTCTATGAAGGGTAAAAAATGTATATGGGCTTTAATTGTGAAGACAGGAAGTCGCTTGTGGGCGGCTGCTGCAGCTCCAGCTCCGGATCCAACCCCGGGTCCTTCATCATCATCATCATCAGTCAGCTGTTCGAGTTAGAAAGGACTGTGTGTTCTGAACCTGTGCACGTGTCTGATGCTACATGTACATTTAAATGGAGACACACATGTAAACCGAGATGTGCTGCTCTCACACGGATTCACATGTAGGTCGTTGAACTGTCATGTAAACTGAAACCATGACGGTGAAGCTACAGTGTGGAGATCTGAGTCAAAGGTCAACTGCTGCATTGAGATGTTGATAAAAATGTCACACAGACGTCATGGCTTTATTAGACATTTAGGAAAAGCCAGAGCAGATAAAATACTAATAATAATGATATCAGTATTAATATTTACAATAGGAACAGTAGTAATATTATTATAAATGACTCTAGTTGAGTGCCAATAGATTCGAACACATTTAGTGCACAAAGAAATATGTTGCTGCTCAATTCTTTTTTTATTCGTATTTTTATTCTTTGACATTTTGGGATCCTTGTTTAATTTAACACACAAACAACACGGCTGACATGATAACTTCTTTTATGGAGGCCAGTGAACTGAGCGAGGAAGGATTTCCTGCAGAGACACATGAAATCCAGAAACCAGGTGATGGGGTCATGTTTCCACTCACACAGGGATGAACGTGAATGAAAGAGTGGAAGTACAAACAAGTTAGGATTAGTTTGTAAAGTATCACGACATGAATGTTTAGAGGGAAAAGCTGCAGGAGCGAACTACCTCCAGTAGATGGCAGTAGCTCCGCCCCTCCGTTACACGCCAAAGAAGAAGAAGAAGAAGAAGAAGAAGGTGAATTTGGTTCAGGCACATCCTCCGTCGCGTTGTTTGGGGTCCTGACTGCAGGCTCGGCGCCAGTCTCCGGCTGTGGTCGAAGCTCGAGTGGATACGTGGAGAAATTAAGCGAAAGATTCATTGAAATCAAGTGTTCAGGAAACTTCGGATCCTCCGTCGTCCAGCGATGAATCTGGAACTTCTCGGTGAGAAACTCAAACTCAACGTTTCGACAAAATCCTGCGTTTCTCGCTGTGTCCTTGTTATGGTTAGCATTAGCCTAGCATGGCAACAGCTGCCGATACCAGTTTAATGACAAAATTAATCATTTGAGTTTCTTTTAACTTTCTAATGTTTTTTTTTAATTTGAATTTCTTCCTAACCCGATGAACCGATCCCGAGAATTACTTATATATATATATATATTTATACACGATTTCAATTGAACGGAGGCAGGAAAGTGTCCGTACGTTTTCTCTCCAGTTGTATTTGAATGTTTGTTTGTTTCCGGGACGCGATCGCACTTTGTGTTTGTTCATGTTCACGTTATGGTTTTCTGTGAAGGTGAATGGGACCAGGGTGAGATAAACCACACACAGCTGGTCCATGTGACAGCGTCACCAACGTCAGTGTTCAGGGAAAACATTTACCAGAGCTGGTATTATTCACAATTGGATTTATTTAGTACATCTGCTTTTACCGAAAGGAACAAGGATCAGAAACAGTAAAAGGTTCTGTGTATCATTAACGTAGTCGTCTGTTGTGTAGTATCCTGACTCCAAGTCTGTTGTTTAATGTACCTACTATCCACAGTGTGGTTCCTGTGTTTGGCCTGATGTTGTGTGAATGGAGAAAGTTTGGGAGATTTCTGTATTTCTACAAGTACAACACTAAGTGGGAGTTTCTGTCGCTTTAATCCACACAACACGAACGGTTGTTTTTACGTGAATGTCTTTCTCATCACTGCCTCTTTGTTATTCCTCTTCTAGAATCGTTCGGGCAGAACTACCCAGAGGTAAGCCCACAGATCTTAATGTACACATGAGCTTGATTGAAGTCCCTGTTCATGTTTGTGCACTGAAAATCCTCCAGATTGAGTTGTAATGTGACAAGCTGCTCCAGGACTGCTGGTTTCATTGTGGTTGTGTGTGTTGTTAGGAGGCAGATGGCACCCTGGACTGCATCAGTATGGCCCTCACCTGCACCTTCAACCGCTGGGGCACCCTGCTGGCAGTGGGCTGCAATGATGGCCGCATTGTCATCTGGGACTTTCTCACGCGGGGAATCGCGAAAATTATCAGTGCACACATTCACCCGGTCTGCTCTTTATGGTGAGACACTTAATACAGTGTGTGTGTGGGGGGGGGGGTATGATTTTTTTTGTTTTGAGGTTTGAATTCAGTTCACAAAGCAAAATGGTTAAACTGACAATCAGTGCCAAGCTCCTGAGCAGTGTTTCTCAAATCTCTATTTTATGGTGTTTGTGTTGTGGTCTGACTATATCACCACATACACAGGTTAATGATGAGAGCTGTGCGATCAGCTGTTGTCATATTGAGTGATCACATCATGACAGAAACTGCGTATGTGTGTCTGTAGTTGGAGTCGAGACGGACACAAGCTGGTGAGCGCCTCCACAGACAACATTGTCTCACAGTGGGACGTCCTGACTGGAGACTGTGACCAGAGATTCCGTTTCCCCTCACCCATCCTGAAACTGCAGTGCCACCCCAGAGACATGTGAGCGACTGGGCAGCATCTGTCTGTACATGTGACACATGAGGTGATTGGTTGGTAAGATAAAAAAAAATGATGTCTCTGTTTTAGGGACAAGGTGCTGGTATGTCCCATGAAGTCAGCCCCGGTTCTACTGACTCTGTCGGACTCCAAACACGTTGTCCTGCCTGTGGATGATGACTCAGACCTGAATGTGGTGGCCGCCTTTGACAGACGGGGCGAATACATCTACACAGGCAACGCCAAAGGAAAGGTCAGTTTCTCTTTTAGTTGAACTGTATTCAAGGTACAACATTCGTTCACATCATTACATTTCAAGATGGTAAATAAGAAATGTGTAGAGGAAAGCAGCGGAACATCAGTTTGGATGTATGTATGTGTTGAATTTGAACATTTCTGAAAAGGCATCATGGCAGATATCGATGCATCCAACCCTCCAGAGAAATAACACTTATAACACTTTCCTCCATTTTATACTCAGAACTGTTCATAGTTTATGAAGCTGTGTCCCTTTTTTCTGTTTTACTTCACCGCTGTATCTTCCTCTGTCCGTCTGTTGCAGATTCTCGTGTTAAACACAAACACTCAGGAGCTGGTGGCGTCTTTCAGAGTGACCACTGGCACCAGTAACACGACGGCCATCAAATCCATTGAATTTGCAAGGAAGGGCAGGTGAGAGAACACAAAGAAATCTGCTTTAAAAGTCCCAGCTGTAAAATCAGAGTTATGTTTGTTTTTCCTCCTGTCTCTCTAATTTTACTTGATCTTTGTCCACCTGTCCTGTTTTCTGTGCAGTTGCTTCCTCATAAACACAGCAGACAGGATCATCAGAGTGTACGATGGCAGGGAAATACTGACCTGTGGTCGAGACGGTGAACCTGAACCGATGCAGAAACTACAGGATCTGGTCAACAGGTATGTCACCACAGGACAAACCACAGTTTCGTACCGCTGCATCTGTCCCTTCATCTTATCTCTGTGTGTTGATTGTCCTCGACCCCTGATCTCCCTGTTCAGGACGCCGTGGAAGCGCTGCTGTTTCTCCGGGGATGGCGAGTATATTGTGGCGGGTTCAGCCAGGCAGCACGCCCTCTACATCTGGGAGAAGAGCATTGGCAACCTGGTGAAGATCCTGCATGGAACCAGAGGAGAGCTGCTGCTGGATGTCGCTGTAAGGATCAACTGAAATTCTGTCTCAGTAGAGCCCAGTGTCCAGACTTAACGTTTGACACAACACTGTTGTTAATGTAGTTTCTGTTATTTTGAGACGATTGGTTAAAAACATATCCCATCTTACCTTAAACCTCTCTTCAGTGGCATCCTGTACGTCCAATTATCGCCTCCATCTCTAGTGGAGTGGTGTCCATCTGGGCTCAGAATCAAGTGGTAAGTAGACAGTAATAGTGAAGTTTACATGTTCATAAGTGTCTCAGATGATTTCCTTCAGTCTTAATTCTTTCATATTTTTGATACGCAGTTAAAAATGTCTGAATGTTTGTGCGTCTGCAGGAAAACTGGAGCGCCTTTGCTCCGGACTTCAAAGAACTGGATGAGAACGTGGAGTACGAGGAGCGAGAGTCTGAGTTCGACATCGAGGATGAAGACAAGAGTGAACCTGAGCAGACAGGTAAACCCCCCACACACACACACACACACACACACACACACACACACACACACACACACACACACACAGCGTGCTGTGTTTTCATATACATTGAATTAATCCAAAGAGACAATCTGCTGACTGTCGCTACGTTAACCACCTGCTCTGTTATCAGATGCTCTGGTTTCACTATAAACTCGTTCCAATGTTGCAGGTGCAGACGCTGCGGAGGATGAAGAGGTGGATGTCACCACCGTTGACCCCATTGTTGCTTTTTGCAGCAGGTGAGAGAGAAGGTTGACAGCAACCTACTACAAACAAATACTACAGCAGAGTTCCTCTCTGATCTGAGAAGTATCACAAGTATCATGACAACAGGCTGATGCAGGTTCAGTTGTTGATGCATCCAGTGCTGTTATAAAATCCAACAACATCAGATCTATACTGCAGTTTGACAGCTTGGTAAAAAACCCAGTCACTGGTGGATTCTGTTAATGATTCAGACTCTTGTTTAATTCTGTGTCATTCAGCTGCTGAGAGTGATGTGTGTTTGTGTCCTGCAGTGACGAGGAGCTGGAGGACTATAAGGCCCTGCTGTACCTGCCCATCGCCCCCGAAGTGGAGGATCCAGAAGAAAACCCCTTCGGCCCCCCACCGGACTCCTCGGTCCAGTCTTCTGCCCCAGAGGAAGCATTGGCTGGCGGGGACAAGAAGCAGCGGCAGCCTTCATCAGAAGGAGGCCCGGCCAAAAAGAAAGCCCGCACTACCACCATCGAACTGCAGGGGGTGCCAAGTGATGGTGAGAGAGAAGGCCAAAAATACAGAGAACTTTTCCTCTTTCACTTACTCAGAAACATCGCTCAAAATCTTAATCTTAATGGATGAACACATATTTATTAGTGCAGACATTCATGTGTCAATATGAATGACCAAGAATATCTGTACCAGGCCTCTATTCTTTCTAATATTCACAAATCCTGGTTTAGGATCCAGAATTCTGAGAGCGCTGTACCATCGCCCTCAGCTATACTTTGTGTTCAGTCTATGCAAGTATAAGCCTGCAATCAAAATGCGATAGAAATGATCAGTGAATGGTAACAGGGCCAACGATGACCATTACTCTGTGCTCTCTCTCCTCAGAGGTGCACCCCCTACTGGGCGTGAAAGGGGATGGCAAGTCCAAGAAGAAGACAGCAGGTCGGCCCAAAGGCTCCAAAGGTAAAGACAAAGACTTCACCTTCAGGCCCAAGCCCTACAGGGGTGACCGGCCCTCCTTCCCCGTGGAAGCCTTGGGCAGCTCTGGCCCGGGAGTTGGAGTTGGAGGAGGAATAGGGATGAAGGGCAGGGCAGAGGGGGGCCTGGCCACAGGTAAGCATGCCACCGCCCCTGCTGCTGCCTCTGGGAGCTCTGCTAGTCCTGCTGCCCTGCTACTCTGACACGTCACCAGCCCAGCCTGTCTCCAAAGCACCCCACCCCCTCCCTGTACTGCTTCCTTAAACACCCCAACCCCCACCCCTCCCAACCATGCAGCTCAATGACAGACTCTTGTTGTAAAGCCACAATCTGGAGGTCCGACCACAGAGATGTGTGTGTGTGTGTTTTTAAATCAAATCAAAAGAATGAAATCACAGTTTGACCTGTTATCACCAAGAAGTGATAGATTATTAATCTGTCAGTGATAATTATCTTCTTACTGAAGTATTCAACAAGCCTCTTTTTAAAATCTCTCGGTTATACAGGTGAATGCTGCGACCTTTAAGATCATCACTACGTTGTACTGAGTCAGACGAGCTGATGTCGTGGCTCCTTCCTGGTGACACCCAGTGTGATCATGCTGTTGTCTGACAGCCCTGTAGTTGTAAACATGATATCTCAAGAATGCATTGAGGGAATTTCTTCAAATGTGCTGCAAATGTTCAGTTGCTGGTCAAAGGTCACTGAACACGATGTGTTGTTTTGACCAGTTGTCACCTGAACTCAAAGATTTATTTATTAGATTCAAGTGACGTGACCTCATGAGTCTGGAGAATAAATGGAATTAGACTGAAACTGCCCTGGTTGGCGGAGGCATGCGTATTATCACATAATTCTGTGATCAGTTGTCTGATTAAAAACAAGCTTCACAGTCAGATGTAGTTTCACTGACTCCCTCTCAGACTGTGGCTCTACGACTGTATTACCTTTGCTTACTTCAGCCTCACTCCTGATGATTTGCTCCTTTAAGCTTCGGTGAAGTTGGACTGTGGTTTGCAGATAGGCGTCGACGTGGCTAACGGTGGGATGGTGCAGCTTGTTTCCTTGCAGAATACCTGGCTAGTCTACATGTACTTCCTGCTTGACCTTTGACCCTCCCGCTCCCACTCCCAGCTCGCTCCTTGAGTTTCCCATGTGACATAAATGTTGTCTGCAGCAGCTAAGATTCTGTCAGTGTCTGTTTCTGTGTGTGTCAGACAGATGTGAGGTGAATGTTTTTTCTGTCCGCAGTAATGTCTGAACTCATCGTACGTGGAGCTTTCAGATTTCCCCCAAATTTAAGACACTGATTGGCCTTTCTGTAGATTATTAAAGTTCCACTCCAGTTGCTTATTGCATCTCCTTTCCCCCTTAAATTTACATAATCAAAGGTTTTGTCTTTGACAGAATTCCCCTCATGGGCTTCAAATGTAACTCTGCACCTTCCTTCCTCATTCTGTGGCTGGATCTTTGAATATGAATAATCTATAAATAGTCTTTTCAGACAGGCAGTTGTTTGCTGTAGACTTAAGGTGGAAAAAATCGTGGGGATGACTGATAATTTTACTCAGTGTGTCGTTTATCATATAAAAAGCACAGAGGGAACAACATGAGGACTTAAAAAATGTCCTCTGCTCACTGGTTTTATTTCTGCATCAGATGAGTAACTGTGCTGAAGGTGACGTCTGAGTATGTTAATTAGTTTGTTATATTTTATTTATGAAGTTAAGCCACGTGTGAAATCTGAGTGAAGGTGAAAAAACAAAGCTGACATCGTCCTGAAACTTTTCTTAAAAGGATAATTCAACATTTTGGGAAATCCACTAACTGGATACAGATGTTTGATAGTAATCAGTAATAAAAAGAAAAGCTGAGTTCCACAGAGAATGACGTGACTGTTGAGGTCATCATGTGATCAGTGCTGTGGAAATGTACATTTTACTGTTGTTCTCATGTCCAACATCAGAGCGCAGTTTGTTTGTGTTGACTATTATTTCAAACAGTTGATTTCAGATATTTATTTGAGAACCTACAGTAGTTTAATTGAAGGAGAACACTGTGTAAACCATGTTTTATTTTTCTTGATGCGTCACTCTGACAGTATTTGTGTGTTTTTGCAGGGAGTCTGGTCTCACAGTCGTACAAACAGCACGACATCGGAGGGATGGACTGATCATGGCTGTGAACACTTGTGGAGGAAAACCAATAGGCTCAGACAAAGACACAAATCCTGATGTCATGTACAGACTGTGAGCGAGCAGCCTGTTGGGTGAACAGACTGTTTCCTGTCACAATCACGGGGAAACTCCTCGGCTCACACGCAGGAATCGACAAAGAGAGCGTGAAGCAACCGAGTCATCACAGTAGATATCACATGTCCTCTGTCTCTGTAGGTTCCGTCATGTATAGAACGCCTGTGTCCTGATAGTGTGTGTGTGTGTGTGAGTGTGTGTTGTCTTTCTCGTCTTTTTTATACGTATTAAAACATTCTGATTTATAAGTAAAGCTCTGATGTATGAATTTTATTTTCAAGGCATGACGTGTACAGTTCAAAATAAGAGAGGTCCAACATCACTAACCAGATCAATCACTGTTTAGAAAACAAACAGACCCAAGAGTCATGACATGCATGCTGCTGATTCTGTGTAAATGAATCATTAATTAAAAGCGGCATGTTCAAAACAATAGCAGTGTAGAGTTCAACTAGCGAGGTCATCCTGTGAAAGAACAGGCGTCAAACAGGAAGCCAATGTTGTACATGCTAGTTATGGAGCATTTCTTTCTGAAAATGTGAGTAAAATGGGTCGTTCCAGACATTGTTCAGAAGCACAGCGTACTTTGGGCCACGGACAGATTGTCAGATGATCCCCAAACACTGAATTCCAGCCACAGTACACTGTGAAGACAGCGAATCACGGTGGCGCAGGCATCATGATATGGGGATGTTTCTCATACTATGGTGTCGGCCTATTTATCGCATACCAAGGATCATGGATCAGTTTGAATAGATCAAAATATTTGAAGAGGTCATGTTGCCTTATGCTGCAGAGGAGATGCCCTTGAAATGGATGTTTCAACAAGGTTTAGACCCCAAACACACCAGTAAGTGAGCGGCATCTTGGTTCCAGACCAACAAGATTAACGTTATGGAGTGGCCAGCCCAATCCACGGACCTTAATCCAATAGAAAACTTGTGGGGCGACACCAAAAATGTTGTTTATGAGGCAAAACCAAGAAATGCAGAGGAATTGTGGAATGTAGTCAATTGCCCTTAGTTCAATTATTCACAGGAAATCTATACAGTAAATGTTTGAGTTTGTAAAAAAAAATACAGACACTGCTATTTTTTTGAGCAGCCTAATATTCCTTTTTTCCAATTTCTGTAAAGTAATAAGAAATTTGATAAATTTTTCTTCATGTTTTGATCTGGAATACAATTTTGAGCTTTACTCACTTTTTTAAACACACTGCTATTATTTTGATCACAACTGGTACATATCTCTCAACGTCCAGGTATTATATTCCAAATTTGACTTTTTTTAGAATTATGGCGAAATCTTCTT
Organism: Paralichthys olivaceus; assembly: GCF_024713975.1. Classification (NCBI taxonomy): domain Eukaryota; kingdom Metazoa; phylum Chordata; class Actinopteri; order Pleuronectiformes; family Paralichthyidae; genus Paralichthys; species Paralichthys olivaceus. The sequence continues at coordinate 4,388,919 of NC_091094.1, forward strand.
TTAATTAATTAATATTTATAACATAACAATTCACCTTTTTACCCCAACGTGTAATTAGATAAGAATTGCGGCCTCATTTTTGTAGAGTATATTTTTCTTCTTAGTGAACTCTATATGCAAAACCTTCTGACGTCTGACACACTATTTGAATAAATTCAGTTTTAAAATTATTCTCAGGAAATTACCATTACATTGATTTTTTTAAGGTCAGACAAATCAACCAAAACAATTTTACAAAACTAAAACACTTTGAAACTCATCTGAAGAATCACAAACCAAAATGATTTCTAATCCACCCATTGGAGATCTGTCCCAAAAGTCTCCTCTTCTGTTACTGTTGAGGAATGTTTGTGTGTTTTCACAAACAGTCCTACATTCCTCAATAATTACCACTCCTCGCCCTGAACAGTGAGTTGAAGAGCGAAGCTGAACTGTTGATCAGTTAAAAAGACTAAACTTATTAAAAACCAGAGTTTAACTTAAAATATGAAGAATTGTAAACAGAGTTTGGTGGATTTGTTACAGCCGCAGCTCTTCTGGTTCAGGAAGCAGAGGATCATGGGCAATTACCAGCAGTAACTTTGTTTATTCTACACATAACCATTAAATTGCACGGACTGAGAGCCCAACAAATCACAATGTATATACAGTATATATATATATATATATATATATATATATATATTTATATATAGTATTTTGCTAAATACAACAACCTTCTATAAAAAAGCCAGGATCATTGGATGTGGGGTATATGGATCTCTCTTAATGTGAAGAAACAACAGGATGGAGACTAAAGTGAAGGTAAAAGACTCCACAGAGGCAGATTCCACACATCATTGCTCCTGATCTAATGATGCTAATGTAAAAACTGCAAAACACAAAATAACTTAACGTAAAAACACATTTTTTTTAGTAAATTAACAGAAACACATGAACGACTTATTTAATTGAACCTCACATCATTTAAAAATAATTTAAACTATTTATATAAAGTACTTATTAAGTAACTTGATGAGAATCAAAACTTTATTCTCTCAACATTTTTTTTTTTTTTTTTTTTTACACACTTTGTCCTGATTGGACTCTTGTTTTCTAAAGCCATAAGCGGAAGTAGTATTGTGAAGGGACGCGTGGTGTTCCGGGGCCGGGCAGCGGTGGTACTCGGAGGGAGCCTCAGTACTTAAAGTACTTCAGTAGTACTGCTGCCAGTACCGGGTTGAAGTACTTGTACCTGCCGTGCTACCGTCGGGCCCGTCGCCGCCATGGAGCTGGACAAGATGGACGAGAACGAGTGGAAGTATCACGGGGAAGGAAACAAGAGCCTGGTGGTGTCTCACATCCAGGTGAGTAAGCTAAGCTAACACGAAGCTAACCCCCCCCCACACCCTCCAGCTCCTCCGTGCGAACGCTTCGTGGCCTCCAGCTCGGTGCCGCTGCCGGCGGAGACTTTGCGGTCAATCTGCGGAAATGGTCCCCGGAAGAGACAGAGACAGACCCCCCTCCCTCCCCGGGCCTCAACGGTCAGGATGTCACCTCCTCTCGGAGCCTTTAGCTCCGTGTTTACCGCTTTAGCCGAGCTGCTAACCAGAAGCTACGAGTCCTCACCGGTCCAATCCACTGAACCACGTCCCTCCACTGGAGCAACAAGTGTCAGAGCAAGTGCCCCCCCCCCACCTCCTCCTCCTCCTCCTCCTCCTTCCCATCCAAATAAGTGAAAACCAGTTTGACGGACCGTGGGGGAGTCTGGATTCACGGGACCGGTCTGGACGTGTTGTTATTGAGCAACCGACGAGTAGAGATGACATGTAACCGAGGGCAGGGCGTCCCCGGTCTGTTGTCATGCAGGAGAGAAGTTCCTGAGCGGTGATTCACTGGAATCATTAGGAAATATATCCTCCGCTCATGTGTTGTCACTGTTTACTCACCCTGGGAAAGTTACACGTACTTCTTCAGGATACACACAGGTGGACGGGTCAGTTCTGTCTGTGGTGATGCTGGTGTCGGTTTTCTATCTCAAACAGAAACAAGTAAAAGACCGACTCACACTAAGAAGCACGAAGCTGCACAGAGAGCTCTTCACCTGTTCACTCACAGCTCAGTGAAGACACAACCTGAACAAGTTCTCCTCGACACCGCACTAAATTCATGGGATCCTTAACGATACACATGACAAGCGTGAAGCAGATAAGAGTATCGAGATATGAGGGTCACAAATGCAGACAGATGAATGGAATTATAAAGATGGACACATCGGCAGATATTTATCTGTATCAGACACATTTGTTCTCAGCATCTCCCTTAAAAAAAATGCCATATTAATGTCGCACTGGTCCGGACGTTCGTACTGAATTCCACATTCGTGTGCAGCAGGTATGCAAATCATTCCCAGTTCCAGTGTGACTGGACTCAGCTGTTTGTTTTGTGTAACGTGCTGTCATGTCAACGTTGTCTCAGGTTGATCTTCTTAATCTCACCTGAGTGATGACAGACTCACCCACGGTTTTGGATTTAAACTGTTTATACAGTGAATTGTGTTTGAATGTTCTTTACACAGTTACACACCACTTGCTGTCGAACACTCATGTTTGCAGGCCAACAATGGTTTCAGTCAGATTTTCCTCGACTCGCTTCACACTTTGCAGAATGGATTTACTGTTCCAAACGCCCTGGAAAAACCGTATCAGTATTTTCTCTTCACTGGGCTACTCTTCTCTTCTTGCAGCTTTCCAGAGTTCTACGTCTGCTCAAGTATCCAGCCGAGGACTCTGAAAACCCTCCGCAGGTAAATATCAGTCTGTGTGTCTAAAGCTAAAGCCTCATCCATATCGCCACTCCATAAAGACATTTTGATGATGAGCACAACCTATGATTTGGATTTTTACATGTGCTTGTTGATTTTCGCAGACACTGCCCAGTGGAGTTTGGCTCCAACAAATTAAAAAATTGGGCCTATTTCCACCAGGCAGTTGATCCATCAACCAGCTCAGACAATAGACCAACAATTAGTAATTAAAAAAATATAAATCTTCTAGCGTCTCTTTGATTGTATTGGTAGAGAAAAGGGAAGGAAGTGTGTTGTTTGACATTGGACGCTGGTTTTCTAGCTGGGGGTCAGAAGGGTACATATTTGTGTCTGCAGCTTGTGCAGGTGGATGATTAATAAATGTATTAAATATAATCAATAATAGGGATGTGTGCGATATGAACAAAATCAAGAGATTATTTAATTTCCAGATAAGGATGCACATTGTTACTCATCACTCCAAAAACTCTTCATGACCTTTTCCTTTCACGTGATGAGTTGTAATGTCAGCTGTTCTCTCTTATCTTCTTCATGTTGTCTGCAGGGAAAAGCTTCTTGCAGCCTCAGGAAATGTCTTTATGTTTGATTTGACGACTCAAACATTCTTGTCTGCCTCTCCTTCTTAGACTCTCTCATGAAGCTGGTTCTTGTGCCTGTCACAGTGGTGTTTCCAGTCTGAATCATATGTCGTATCAAAACTGTTATATCGAAACCACACCCCCAACTCACCTTAAACACTTCACGCGTGCACAGGACGTTCCCATACCACACCCAGACACATGCAGGTAGTAGTGTTAAACCCAGCTGTCAGCAGACCTGTGTGAGAACTGTGACTGATCCCAGTGACGTCGTTGATATTAGTCAGACTGTTCATCCAACCAGGAAAAAAACCTGTCAATGAACACAAGCCTGCCAATCAAGACCCACTCTGACCCCACGAGGACTTTGTGATCTTCCTTGTGAGCTCAGAGTGGAAAAATAACTCCACTTCTCTGTCAACATCTTCCATCTCCTGTTACGACTTGCTGTTTACCTGTCTGTGTTTGTCCTGTAGACACCCGAGCAGGCCTTCAGGCACATTCAGAACATTGTTGACTTCAGCTCCAACGTCATGAGCAGCCTGCTGGGAGAGAAGTTCATCCACAGCGGGGTAAGGCACTGTTTGCTGTCATTCAAGTTTTAAATCTTTCATCACTTTGTCTAAGTTTTAACTAAAAAAACAGTGAAAGAGTTCCATGGCTTTAGCATCTTGCTCCCATGTTAATAATGTTACCAACTCATGGCGGACAAAAAAGAAAAGATCAGTTGATGCAGCACAACGATGAGATTTTTTTTCTGTTCGTCCTTCTCGTCAATGACTTCACACGGCTCCTCATGGGACCATAAATAGCTTGAGTTGAGCTTTTCATTTTGGCTGTTTCACTCCTCGGGTCCTGTGAGGTGGAGTTCCTCTTTAAAACTGAAACAAACAAGACAAGTAATGGACAAACACACGCAGCTGCCAGATGAAAGACTAAAACACACACGGAGACAAATTCTAAGTTTGGCATCATTCTGTAATACTGCAACAGTTTGATACAGATCATAGCAACCACACCCTCCGCTGTTTATATAAACTCACACACAAACTGCTCCTTGATGTGTCACGACTCTTCTATGTCTGTTAATCTACGTCACTTCTCCATAAATCAATAAGTTTCATCACACCGATAGAGGCTGTAGAGATGCTCTGTGCAGAGCTACTACTTTATAACCAGGGTGCGCTCCTCTTACGTCTTTGTCCGAGTGGAGTTTTTCACTTCAAACATAATGAACAAAGGTAAAAAAAGAGACTTCATGTGGAGGTAGTTCCAGAAAGATGAATCAACCCTGCACAAAAAGTCTACGTCAAAGAAAGTGGACACAAATTCTTGTTCTGCCACTTTGTCCATATCCACTACAAAGTGTGTTTTCAGACAGTAACGAGTAACATTACTGACCGTGTGGATATTTTCAATTCTAGGGGCTGTTTTGTAAAATCTTGAGTGTGTGTTATCCAGTCGGAATAAACAATCTGTTCAGAGCTCGGTGATGAACAAGATTTCTTGCGCCACAAAGTTCCCAAAAAACAGTGAGTTAGTGTCGAGGTCTGGGGAGTTAGAGCACATGAGCATCATCCTCCGAGTCAGATGGTGCCTAAATTTAGTTTCATTTCTAAACTGGACGTTGGCGTTAAGGGCGGAATTTATTATTCTGTCACACCGAGGTTCTTAATGTGTCGTGTGTGGACATGTGACGGTAATTAAATGATTCTGAGTCAGTGTCTGATGATGAATGATTAATGTGATTGTTATTATATTGCATCAGAGGTTTTATGGAAGCTGTTGGCTCAGTGACCGCGGCTTCCTGAGCCAACAATGAACTGCTGCTGAGACACTATCACACATCAGTGTTTTACATGCAGTAGATAACAGAAACAAAGGCAGATGTTCTGACCTCATTTCTTTACAGGAAGTGGTCAAACTGCCGCTGGAGTTTGTACGACAGCTGTCAATCAGAGTTCAGCATCAAAGACCAGGTAAGATTGGTTTTAATCTTTTCTGTGAGAAGCACCTGGTTTTTAAACCTGTCAAATGACGTGTGTGTGTGTGTGTGTGTGTTTGTGTGTGTGTGTGAGTCAGTGTGGCGCTGTGATAAGGTGATGGACATCTACAGCGGTTGTGCTCTGTGTCTGCCCAACCTGACGTTTCCAACTCTCCACCAGCCAACACACACTCCCCCCCTCTGTATTGAGATCAAGGTACACACAAACACACACGTGTACACACACACACCAAGGTTATTATAGTTTTGAAATTTTCATTAGTTTTTATTTTAATTTAGTTTTTCAGTTTGCTTTTTTATTTCAGTTTAGTTAGTTCAACAAGTGATGTTGTAGTTTCAGTTTAGTTTTTATTTTGAGGAATCGACTAGTTTCAGTTTAGTTTTTATTTAGTTTTAGTCTTAGTTTTTCCAGGTATTAAGAGAAAGCCTTGACTTGTAGAAGCTAAAAACGGATGAAACAATCTGTGACACCAAATATGGTTTATCAAGTCCTTTAATTTCATTCTTTAACCATCACCTGCAGGACAGGAAGTAATCGAGGGAGAAAACGAAGCTGAATTTATCTGCAGTTCAGTTTAGTGTTAGTTAGTTTTGCATTGTTCATTATAGTTTTTATTTAGTTTTCGTTTTTTTTGTAATTGTCGTTTTTATTTTTATTTCAGTTAACTAAATTATTTTTTCATTGCTAGTTTTAGTTTTAGTCTTAGTTTTCGTTAACTATGATAACCCTGACACACACACACACACGTACACACACACACACACACGTACACAGTATTTGCCTGTGAATGTTGTCACTGTTGACCAGAAAGCGTGAGCGAAAACAAATCACATGAGTGTTGCTTTGTGTGTACACGTTGTTCTGTCTTCAGCCTAAATGTGGCTTCCTGCCGTCCTCAAAACACGTCAGCAAAGACATCAAGACTAAAGTGTGTCGCTTCTGCATGCACCAACACTACAAGGTAACGACAACCACTGTGCATCACGCCCACAGTAAAACACACAAATATTGTCCGACTAGATATGACACCCCCCCCCCCACATCTCTCTTTCAGGTGGCCAATGGGACGTGGAAGAAACGCAGTCTGTACTGTCCTCTAGACCTGTTCTCAGGGTGAGATTACCACAGAGACTATTGTTACCATCAACACTGCTTCATTTAAAAGTCACAGGAACAATCACGAGTTTTTACAACACCAATGGGAAAGTTTATGTGGAAACGGAAACAGTTCCTGATTGTTTCAACTGTTTCGTGTTTTCTTCATGTTTGTTAGTGTTGGTCTGGTCACTGACTGCAGGTGATGTAAACACATGCTGTAGTTGTTAGACGACATGAGAAACACTTTTCTGTGTAATTCAGTCCAGCACACGAACACTGCAGCCTCCAAAATGATTTTCTACCTCTAACTCCGCAGTGCAGAATTAGCTCCTGATAAAAATCTTGGTGTTCTGCAGCTGAACACAATGTCCTCTGGTTTCTGTTGTTGAGCAGGAACAGACAGAGAATGCAGTTTGCCATCAGTCACCTCATAGAAGAACCTCAGAACAACTTCAAAATCTTCAAGGTGAGACACAGCCACGGTCACCTACTCTGTGTCATGTGAAACCTTTTGTGTGTCTGTTGCACAACATCCAGCTCCATTAGCAGCACAACCAATCCATCAATACATCTACTGGTGTAAAGGAGATGTTCACAAGTTCTAAAGTCTTAAAATAAGATAATCACATGACCATTATAACAGAAACACTGCTCTCGTTCTGAATTCCTTCTGTTCATACTTAAAGAATTCTTTTTTTTTGGCCATGTGGTTTTTTGCTCAAGTGGATTGTTGACATGTATGAAGAGAATTTAAACAACTGCCTGGTCTCGAACGAACCCACACTCACATCTCAAGTTGCTGAAGGTGTGAACAGAATGTTTCGAAACTAACAAAATCCACAAATACTTCAAGCCCAACATTCGATCCTCTTCAGTTTGGGATGATTGTTTCAAAGTGAGTGACACTGAGCAGCCACAGTAAGAAGACCTGTCTGTGTGTGTTTTCAGGGCGGTCAGTGTATTTATAGTAGTAAAGAAAGAAGCGACGACTCATTGGACCTGAACTCTCTGCTGCATCATCTCCGACCGTACTTCATGTACGGAAACAACAGAATCAACAGTCATGTGACCGGCAAGGCTGTTCTCAACGACTTCATCCAGGTACATCCACACAGCACACTGACATGCGCACACTGACATGCACACACTACTACACAATCTTGTTTGGTGTTTGAGCTGGTGAGAAATAAAGTGTACGGTGCAGAAACCAGCACCAGGAGTCGCCTACTGATCAAATCCTGCTCACGTTGCAGCTTCAGGGGAAAATAGAATTTATTGTCAGATATGACATTTCAAAAAAGTCCCTGCAGGCGTCACAATGTTGGTTTGAAGTTAAATATTTATCTGCTTGAATATTAATTAAAAACACTGAATTGAAGTTTATTTAAATGGAAATATTTTACCTGCTCGTTTAACAGAATTCTACTGGAATACAATTTTTCAGATCTCTTTTGAAAAGTAAATCTTTATCCTTTGGAAGTTAAAATCAGACACACACTGGGAACAAGCGTCAGAAAAACCTCTCTCTCTCTCTCCCTCTCTGTGCAGGTCCTGGTGAACGCCCTGCTGAGTGGTGGAGGAGGGCACGGAGGGGTGGTGGCGGACAGATGTGGTGAGGGGCGGAGCTTCTGTGAAGGCAGTGTTTTCAATAAGGAGCGGATTCGTCACGGTCAGAACCTGCTTCTCTACCATCTGATTGCTTTGTGTGTGTCCAGGTCACAGTGAGTGAACTGAGCTGGTCAATTATTAGTTATTTCATATTTTTATTTTGAATGTTGAGTCAGTTTTCTTTAATTTGTCGTACGTTAGAACCTTTAAATACAGTCTATGGTTAGAACTCAACCTCGGCTGCAATTTGAAAAAAAAACAAGCAAACACATTCTTGAACCAAAAGTTGATGCTGCAAAGATTAATAGATAAGAAAATATACATACAACTATTTTTAAAAGAACTATTTGATGATTGTGAATATGTTTGCTATTTTCTTGGTTTGCTGAATTTGTGTATGTGTGTGTGTGTGTAGGCTCTCAGGGGTTACCTAGCAACAGTGTTTTGTTCAGGATCCTTCAGACTCAGATGTTGGACACGTTGGACATCGAGGGTCTTTATCCACTGTATTGCAGAGTGGAGCAACATCTGCAGGACTTCCCCAAAGAGAGGTAAGACTCAACAAGGCCCAGAGGAGAACGATGTTGATTGATGTCACCGATCTCTGACGTCACTTCCTGTCTGTCTGTGTCAGAACTCGTCTTCAGGTCGACGGGCCGTACAACGAGGCCTTCCTGGAAAAGCTGCAGAAATGTCAGGCTGAGGACGACGGCTCTGTGCAGTACGCCATAGCCAAGGTCAGACTGGTTTCAAGTGTTCCCCTTTATTCCAGTGGCTGAGTCACACAGGAAACTGTGACAGTGTCAGCTGACTGTGTGTCGGAGGATTTCAATGCTGCTGTTTCCATACATTCCTGCTCATTTTCAATCTTAATGCCTAAAAATGTTTCATTTGGCTGAGGTGGAAAAGTTGATAGAAGCAAAATGAAGCAGTGCAGCGGAAACAGACTTCAGACGAATCACAATCCACGTGAAGCGTTTGATTCCTCACATTCATACATGTAGCAAATATAAATGTCCTTATTTCTATGTATTTAAACTTCATGCTTTCTACATAGTTTTCACTGTAGCTCTTTTAATTTAGTCAGTTTGTTTTAACACCTGAACAGACCCAAACTAAAAAGATTACAACCCTGCTGTATGTTCTGACTCCAGGTTCATCAGTACCGCATTGCCATGACAGCCAAGGACTGCTCCATCATGGTGGTCTTGGTGCCGAGCGCTGAGGAAGAGGAGGACAATGACGAAGGGTGAGTCTGCTTTTCTCGGAATAGTGTCATTAACTGTCTTGATGGTCGTGTTTGGAAAATGGGGACATTTTTTGATTTGAATTTCAGAGAACAGAGTTGAGATCTTGAAACTGCTTTTGTCCAGAGGTGATAAGGTTTATGATTCCGTTTGTAGTACCTGATTATATCCACCAGGTGGAGCCAGACGTTAGCGGTCTTCCTCCTGTTCACTAACCCTCCTCCTCCTCGTCTCCCAGTCTGTCCAGTCAGAGGTGGTTCAGAGACTTCCTCTCAACCAAACCTCCTGCCATCTCCTACTCCGTCTCCATTCTGGATCTGGATCCAAAGCCGTTCGACGCCATCCCTCGCCAGCTGCGTCTGGACCAGAAGATCGTCTCCTGCTACTTGAGGACTGGTGGTGCTCTGCCGAAGTCCTCTCTGCCGCCGCTGCCAGGCATCTTCACGGCAGCAGAGAGAGAGGACTGCACACTGCTCTTCCACCCGGTGTGAAAGCCCACAAAGAGCAAGAGCAGGCAACACTACAGGCAGGAAAAAAATCTGACGCCACACTGATGCCTCGAAGAGAGACGCCATGTTGATTCCAGAGGTGGAGAAGAATTAAAGAGCAGAGCTGTTTATTCGCTGCAGCATGTTCTCCTCCTTCTCCTCCTCACTCAGCTCATGTTGGCAGGTATCACCCTCTGGTTCCTGCTGCTGCTCAGCAACACAAAACCCAGAAGAAGTTGCAGATAAAACAAGCAGATTATTTTTGTTTCCAGAGATTTTGTGATGTTGTGGCAATTTGACATTTGACTCCTGTGCAGAGGTGAATCCCAACATCACCGCTCTGTTCTGTCACAACTCATATCGATTGGAAACCTCGTAACAAGCACGGTTCTTTGGGATTAAAGAACAGGTTCACAATGAAGTCGTTCTCACAACAATAATCAGGCGTCCATATTTAAATAGCAGCTGGTTTTCTTGCTGTAATTATTTCAACTTGTAGTTAAGAGATCTTCTCCCACTGCACTTTCAATGTACATACGTGATGAGGGGCAGAATCCACAGTCGTACTGCAGAAACAAATGTTTCATAAATGAGGCTGTAGCTCATTTAAGTTTCACAAATAAAGTTGGTATTTTCTGAAGTCAGTCTTTTCACACCGAGCTGGGACAGAGCAGATCTGAAGCGTTTCCCACAGAATGTTAATCTATGCGGTTGCTGTGGAGGGGAGGGCTGGGGGGGGGGGGGGTCACCCTGTGAACACGTATGATGAGGGCAGGTGAACTTGTTGCAGCAACATGCACAGTGGGGGTAGTACCTACCCATGTTGTGCTTAATTCTGCCTGCAGAGGACGTTTATGAATGTTTTTATGGTACACCAAAGAAGTGAGAGAGCGAGAGAGAGAGAGAGCCAGAGAGAGAGAGAGAGCCAGCGGGGCAGAGAGCGTTTATGTTGTTACGAGAAGTGTTAAGTCTTTTGGAACTATGGTCGGAGGAATTAGACCCAGTTAGTTGCCGCAGCCAAAGTCGTCAATGGAAACGTTTGGTTCAGTATCTCATTCTGAACTTTGGTTCTAAAATCAAACGACAGAGTGTGAGAACAGTTATCAAACGTTCTGACACCTTCCAGAGTCTTTTTAGTTCATTTTCCACCTTCGTGTTCAGGAGGTCTTCCCTTAGTGAACTGCTGTGGAGCGGTTGTAACACGGAGAGAGAACTTAGAACTAAACAGGGAGAGACTTTGAAAAATATCTGTATATTTGATTTAACACAAACTGCTGAAGCCTCAACAGTCTGTGGATTTTTTCACACATCAAGATCAGATCTCTGAACTGACATGAAAAGTTACAGCAGAGGAAACAGTGATTTCACTTCCACATGGACGCCTGAGTATAAGGAACCTGTTCTTTAACCCCCCGCTGTGTTCGTCATGCTGTGAGGTTGACGAGCACTGATGATGTCATTTCCTGAATGTAGGTGGGTGGACCGGAGTGTGGGTCCAGGTTGTTTGCCGAAGCATGTTAACAGAAGGACGAGTTACCATGGTTACAGAGGAAACATGGTGGATCTGACTGCCAAACAGTCTCAGCAGCTGGAAGAAGCAGTTGATATGCTTTTTTTTTTTTTTTAATTCCATTAATTCTTTAATTTTTATTCCACGTTGGAGTTTTTCAGTCCAACTGCTCACATCAACTCAAACTAACTCACGACTTTGCTTCGTCGCGTCACATTTGACAGTAAATTAATCTTGTTAAAGCAACGCGATGCAACTTTTTGACCTCGGCTCGATTAAAACCAGTTTGGTTTTCCACTGACTGAATGTGGAGAATGTTTCCTCCGTCATTGCCACTCCCCACCCTGAACATCCGCTCTATGTAACTTCGGTGAGCGGGAACGATCGTCAGTGAGTCACAGCTTCAACTGTCAGAATCAGGTCCAGCAAGTTGAAGAGTGAAGCTGAACTGTTAAAAAGAGTTAAACACCAGAGTTTAGCTCCGATATTCAACAGGAAACTTTTAAAATATGAAGAATTTTAAACAGAGTTTGGTGGATTTGTTCCAACTACAGCTTTCCTGGCCCAGTAAGCCGGGGATCATGGGTAATGTCCCCAGCTCAGTTTAGTGTGTGGGACGACACAGTCAGAAAATCAGTGTTACATGAATCCATGTGTGGCTGCAGGGGGCGCTGTTGTTCAGTAAAAGTTGCATAGTGTTGCTTCGAGGGTTCAAGCAAACCCTGAGATATTGGGAATGTCTTTTTTTAAATATTTCTCAAACTAAACAATTTTAATGAATCAAGAAAATAATCAGATTAATTGATAATAACTGTTAGTTTCAGCCCTTAATGAGACAAAGTGATGAAACAGGGGAAGAAGCTGAGTCATCGCCTGTCGTCACCCTCAGTGACTGTGACCGTCTCCTTTTCACTGACGTGACTCTACAGAGGGTTTTCAAGTAGAGCGGGTGAAACTGTAACGAGAGCAGAGGCTGCTGGGAAAGAGTGCAGGCGGGCCGATGGTCATGCTGCTGCTCTGCTGGTTGTTGTGCCATAAGTGGCTTGTTGTGTGTCCATTTTGTCAATGTGCCTAAATGTTCTGGTAGGACTGGAGGACAAGAGTTGTGTGTGCGCGCGTGTGTGTGAGTGCGTTGAGTGTGTATTTTGAAACACTCACTTTGTTACAGGCTGCGTTCACAGCTGAGGTCAGAGGTCGTCTGACACCAGCGGTTGTGGACGCAGCCTCGAAATCTCAGTACCTCGAATTCCTGACGATCCGAAGCTCAAGGATGAGTTCAGGGACGCTGGGAGGTTTCCGAGGACAGTGACGTCACCTGGAGTTGAGACTTGTCACTAGGTTACAGCTGTTTGACGATTGTTGACGGGGGTTGTCTTTTTTTGGGGAGGGGGGGGACTTTTCTAGTCCAGATTATCGCAAGTCTTCTCGTTGTCAGGTAGAAACTTTGTGTTCTCGTCGTCCTCTGAAACCAGCAGCGCTCGAGGAGGCTTCAGATAAACTGGTAACACTTGACTTGAGTTCCTCTGTTCACAGTGTCCACTCTCCAGCCTCCGTCGCCTCCATCAGCCACACGTCTGAAAACAAATCACACTACAAGACTGAAGCCTCAGACGACAGAAACTCCCTCACGCTCCACTTTGCTCCCAGCGTGAGACGTGTTGTCAGCGGCTCTGCTCGGCCCAAACACTACATCAGCAGATTTTAGATTCAGCTCCATCTTTTTTGACTGAAATCCCAGCGGCCGCATTTCAGCGTCTGCCTGAGGTTAGAAGGCTGGAGAGTGAACGACAGTGAACTGAACCAACCACTGATTGTTGTAACTGTTGAAATGAAGACGCGTCGGGCAGAGCGACGAGGCAGCCGAGGTCTGGACACGTTTAGGCTGCAGCTGTTTGACGGAGACATGAGTTTGCTTTGACTTATTTTGAAACTTGATCAAAAATGTCACAGAGTTAAAGTTGTGGGACGAATTCTAATGTTTACAACAGGATTCACTGCAGAGGGTTAAATATAGTATACGTTTATAATATGACAACATTGAAGTTTATTTATCTTTAACAACACGAGGCCTCTATGTTCACAAGTGCATTTTATTTATCGAAAGCAAAGTTTTAGGTCAAACGCTCAAAAAACTTTGCAGGTGCTGGTTAAAAATAATAAAACATTTCAAATACAAACTCCCTGAAATGTTTGCATGTCAATGTGGCATCAAATAAAAATGACTTATATTGTGTCTTTAGACACAAGGAGTGGAAACTTGGGAATCATCTTATGACATATTTCAAAATAGTTGCAGCTTTAAAAGATTCCCTGTGTGTTTTCATCTCTTTCAGTAACTTCCACATAAAAAAAAACACATTTTCTTAAAGATAAATCTCTGACGAGCTTTAAAACAAACAGTTATGGTTATTTGAGTTCCAACCATTCTGAAAGTATTTCAGAGGGAAAAAGAAATGTTTGGTCTACTTTGTGATAAAGAAAAGATTTTTAAGATTTATTTCCAAATCCAGACCAATACACAAGAAGGTTATTATGAGTTCAAGTAATGGAAACAAATATACCTGCTGAACTTCGTGTTTCATTCTGGATCCTCAAAACAGCATTTGACAAAATCACAAATTAAGGTTAAATCACAGACTTTATCTGTTGAAATGTAAATATCTAACTTTGACGTTCTTCTGCCTCCGAAGAGTTTTCATGTGTTGATTTAAAAGATCTAAAATAACAAACTAAACCAAACTAAAAACCTCGAGACAAAGCTTTTGTGGATCTTACGTTACGTTCTTTTTGTCAACTGCTGTTTCCGAGGAAGAAACTAAACTCCTGACAGTATTTCAACGGCAGCAGAATGAAACCGTAAATGAACCTTAAACAACTTTCTGGGTATTTTAAAACATCGTCGGGGATTTAATGCAAAGATAAAACTAAGTTTCTAGAGAAAACAAAGTGTCCAGACCTCTGACCTCACAGAGACGCAGCTCCGTCAGGTGACCTGGGCTCTGATTGGTCGGTCGTCTCTGCCTCCAGCTGCTGCCTGAGCGTCGAGGTGTGGAAACATCGCAGCACTGTGATACCTACAGACTCCTGATTAACGGCGTGTGTGTAAATAACTGAGAGAAGAGAACTATTTGAAAATACAAAGGCGACTCTGCTGTTTGGCATTTTGTATTTAAATTATTTATTTTTGTAGATTTTGACCAATGAGCTCTGCTGTTACAGCCGTGACCGCCGAGCTCTTTCTATTGAATAAAGATTTCTAAGAGACTAAACCGGCGCTGTGTGTTTTCTGATCTGTGTGTTTACTGATCTGTGAGTGTCAAATGAAAACGAAAACCCTCAAACGTTAAAACTAAAGTCATTATTTGCTGCAGATCTTTTTGTGAACGTCTGGGACGTAACAACAATGGTCAATAAACAGTTTTCTGTTTTAACTGCTGCCACTAATGTGAGTTACGTGTCCTGTGTGAGGCTGACCGCCCTGATCACAGACTCCACCGCAGCTTCAGGTCCCAGAATCCTCAGCATGCTCTGGAAGGCCTCTGCAGCGCCACCTACAGCCTGAGAGGGAAACAACTGCAGCGCTGCAGAGACAGAAAAACAGAATATCAGATCCTGGATCAGATAATTACATTTGGACGTGACCAGAAGACTTTTTTATTTCAAATAACTTGTAACAATCAGTAATTTGATGTCAGAAGTTTCATCAGAAAACGAATCAGCAGCTTCTTTGACGATGAGTTGATGATTAAATTATAAGATTTGATATTTTTACTTTTACTAAACATTTATTTTATTTAATCAATAATCCAAAACCTAAAAAACAGGTTGTGATTTGAAATGGAGCATCTCACCTCTCTCTGGGATCTTTGGCAACAGATAGATATTTGGAGTGACTCCACCTTCTCTGGAAACTTCCACCGACCAATGAATGGACAGGACGCAGCTACGAATATAAACACAGACTCGATTTAACTGCACACGGGTCACGTGTATGAAATACGAAGAATTTACATGATGTTTAAAGAGATGGTTATTTACCCAGGAAGCTCGGGGTGATTCAAGGTCATGACCTCTGACCTGCAGCCTCCAGGGAGAGAGACGACGGACGGGTACTTCTCCTGTCGAGAGTTTAAAAGAGTTTTAATCACATTATAATAAGTTTGAACATCGTCACTGACTTTCTGTCGACATGTTAAATATACTAAAGTAACTCAGTCAAGTTATAATCTATGAAAAGTTAAAGAAGAAAGGTAAACTTTTTGTTTTAGTCTGAACCAAATGACCAGTTTGTGATTCCGTCACTTTCCCTGTGACCTGCAGTTTCACAGTTGATTCCTGTTCCAGCTGTTTTAATCTACTTTGAAACTTCACGGTTTGGCCTGTGGGCGGCGCTACAACATCTGTCTAATAACTGGAACTCTGTTTGTCTCCTTCGTGAAACCAAACACAAGCTTTCACATGTACAGACACATCAAAGTGCAATAATGAGTCATGAGGGAACCAGGAAACAGCCGAGTCTCCATTTTGTTATTCATCATGAGATCTCACACACACACACACACACACACACACACACACACTCCATGAAAGAATTACTATCAAACCTTTTAACTATGTGAATCAGCAGAGTAACATCTTCATAATAATAAAAAAATACTGTTTGATAAAATGAGATGTTTATTTGTTTTTATTATTTGGGGATGAGACATGAACCAATGAAGAATCCATCAAAGTTTGAAGTGGATCAGGACGAGGAGACAGATACAGGAATTATTTTCAATTTCTTAAACATCCAGAGCATTTCTCAACATGTTGGTTAATTCCTCGGTGGATAATTCATGGATAAAAAATCTGATGTTTTTAAAGGACTGATATTTGTGAGTGTGGGAAAGTTGTTGCAGATCTTAATGAATATCTGGATCTAGTGAATTTGAATGTGGTTTCATCAGAGGCCTTAGAGGAGGCACGAGCTCAGACACCGAGATTTCAACAGTCGCCTTCTCATCCCTCTTCGTTCTGGGCTTTAAACATGTTGTTGAGCAGGAAACTGTTTTTTCTCTCTGACATTGAAGCGGGATGTTTGTTCCCGTGTGACCTCTGACCTTCGTCCTACTCCTTCACCTCGTTCTGAGACGTCTCTGTAACTGAAGTGAAAGTCGTCTCAGTGTTTTCCTCTCTGCTCTGCAACACGTGGATATTTCACTTCTGCTCTTTTGCTTTTTCGTCTTTCTTCGTTTACCCTGCAGTCTGTTGGCCGTGTCCTCCCTCGGACAGGCAGACAGATGTCTCAGACCTGTCTCTCTCTCTCTCTCTCTCTCTCCCTCTCTCTCTCTGGCTCTTTCACTTGGTCTCAGCTGCAGTACATATCCTGGCTTTCCTTCACAGCTCTGTTAGCCTGCTACGCTCTACACAACTGTTCCTCGCTCTGAGACACGCCAAGGCTCTCACACACACACACTTACAGTGTCATCTCACAGAGACACAACCGCGCACACACACAAACACACGCACACATCTCCTGGAGCTCCTGCAGAACCAGAGGAAGAGAAAAGAGGTTGGAAGAAATTTGGCCTCAAGTCCTGCAGCCGCCTTCAAACTGCTGGTAATGTAGAGTTAATGTCTGTCTGTCTGTCTGTCTGTCCCCAGCTCCTCCCCCCTGTCTGTCTCTCTGTCCGTCTTTTCATGATCTGTCAACAGCTGTGTCAGTTCTCGTTCACAGATCCAGAAGAAAGAAAGAAAGAAAAACCCTAAACGTTTTTACCCTTGACAAACAGGATCTAACGTCTCGTCCATTCAACGCAGCACAGAAACTGTTTTTTCACTTCAAGGATACTTTTACTGATTAAGATGCAGCTCTCCCAAAAATCCCCCTCCGCTCCCTGATGATGTTCTGTTGCGTTTCACAACACGAGCCGAGTCGAGGCGACGTTCGGGGAGATGGGGGGAGCAGGAAGTGAACCAGAGCGAAAACATCTTTATTCAGGTTTTAGCTGATTTGGTGCTTTCAGCAGAGATTCAGCTTCAGTGTCATCAGTCTGTCCACAGAGGACGATGAGACAGAGAAAGACAGAGAGATGTCAGGCTGGTTGTTTAGTTGGTTGTGGATCAGTAACAGTCGACTGACGTCTTGTTTCCTTCAGGACGTAAAGTTTGTCCTGAGTGACATCAACTGAAATCACACGAGGAGAGTTCTCTTCAGGTTCATCCTGGTCTGTTCATAGTAAACACAGGATGACAGAAGAGGCTTGATTACCCCCTGGTGGCTGGCTGCGGTATCAATCATATGTCCTGCCTCTTCCATGTTAACACGTGGGACATGGACCAAACTAAAAAAAACTCAAAATATACATATATACAAATGTTTTTTTCTAAAAGATGTGTTCTGTCAGTTTAGGTTGTTGTTGTTATGTTTGGTTTTAATGAGACACATTTGACACTAAGGAAAAAGCATTTGTCTCCAGATTCTCAGTCTATAGACAGACTGATGTTTAAAAATTTAATTGGATTTGTTTTGGAAAAGTTTAATAAATTGTGATTGTCAGGTATTTAAAACTTTACATAATTTTTAGCTTCACTAAGTCAAACTTGAGTCACAATTTGTGTCTGGAAAAAAAAAATCTTTATGTTGTGACGTGAAGTGAAGTTTCTTAGAAAAATTGAAACCAGACACGTCTCAAAAACACACTTTGACAAACATGATGTACAAAAATGTACGATTACATGGATAAAAAGTCACTTTGAATCATTGAATTTTCTTCAGTCCAGTTATTAAGTGAAATACTTAAGTAAGAAAACAGACCAGCAGAGAGAAGCTGCAGATTTCAGCACTGTCTGTGTTTCATTAACGCACGTCTCCAGGTTATTTTTATCTTCTACTGTTGCTGCTGGAAGTCTCTCCGTCTGAGCCTGCTCATCCAGAAACTGAAGTGCTGAATATTTTCCATTTCTCTTCCCTCCCTCCTGTTTTCTTTCCTCTCTCTCTGATATCTAGCTTCTGATTGGTTGGTGGAGAATAGAGGAGGGAGGGTCTCAGAGCTGTTCAGACGTCCAGTCTGTGGAGCGGCACACTTTCGTTTTGTTCCATCCAAAGAAAATAAAAAGTGAATGATTAAGAACGTGTGGGTGGTTGTCATGGATAAGAGCCTCCTTATTACATGATGTGTAATGTGTGCTCTGGAAAAACATCATGGGACCTGTAGTTTTTCTTCCTAGCGTAAAAGCTATCGAAGTGCTTTAGTAGATATTCATTTATCCTGCGCTTCATTAACACCTCACCTGTTTCATCATGTGTGGATTTACGGTACAGTGCACTAACACTTGTTGCTCTATTTATCTTTATTATTATGTCATGCAAAGCTCCCAGATGAACTCCCACAATGGAAGGCGTCACTTTACAGTTAATACTTTAAAAATACTAATAGCGGGGGACGACATGCAGCAAAGGTCTGGAACACAGTCACAGCTGAACCTTGACCTGTGGTACATGACATACTGTGGTACATGACATACTGTGGTACATGACATACTCTGGTACATGACATACTGTGGTACATGACATACTGTGGTACATGACATACTCTGGTACATGACATACTCTGGTACATGACATACTCCGGTTCCCCGGGGGCAGCGTTCCTGTTCAGATAATTCTAGCGTGTCACTGTTGCTCTGACTGTGGAGACACTCCTGCTGTATACAAATAAACAAAAATAATAATGAATAAAAATATGAACAAAATAATGATGCAGCCATTTTAACTGCCCTAAAACTTTAGAATTTAAACCACGATGAATCATTTTATCAATGTTATAATTGGAAAGTTGTGCAGAGAAGAGACCAATACACGTCAATGACTGTGGATGAGATGTGTGCAGCTATGATATAAAACAGCTCTTACAGACGCACGTACTTATTAGATCCACATGACAGATGTTAACTCGTGTGTTTTGCCACTGAGGGCGACGGAACAAGTTGTAAACACATGGTCTCCTATTAACACCTGATCAAGTAGCTGGGAGCTAATACACATCTAACTGTTTCCACATCCAGAAACACGGAGCAACACCATCGTTCCAACTGATGATGAACATCAAATCCATTGTTCTCTCCCCTTTTATCTCTGGTTGATCTCCTTAAACATCTGGATCCAGATGTGTTCCACTATGTTCACTGTGAAAAGCTGCAACTGGCACAACTCATTATCTGATTTCAGACCGACAAGATCCAGCAGTAAATAAACAAGCGGCCGCAAAAAAACTGAGGGTTTCCATCAAGCTGTTCTGGGCACCGACCCAACAAATCAAGACAATCCTGTGATTTAACACCACCGACTCCCATCATGCACTGGGGCACAGCAACACTACATTTATTTCTGTTATTGTGGACGACACAGAGAACTGGTTCAATCTGCTGCATTCAGAGGACACAACTATCAGGTGTGTGAAGGTGTGTGTTAGCGTTAGAGCTCTGCTTTAATAATGACAGGACTGCAGCGTATAGACCAGTCATTACACACACACACACACACACACACACACACACACACACACACACACGTGCACACACACGCAGGGAACCAGCCATTAGGACCCCAGCAGACAGCTATATGAGGACGAGCAGTGACAGCTCTTTTGTCAGAGAAGCTGCTGCAGGTAAAAACCTCTTTCTGTTCTGTTTTTCTGCGGGGGGGAGAAAGAACGTGGATCTGTTTGTTGACTTTCACTTGTTTATCTGCTGGTTCCTACAGCAGAGTGGTGCTGAGGGGGGAGGGAGATGGGGACATGAAACAAATGGTCCCCAGTTGGACTCAAAGCTTGGATATTGTGGTTCATGCTCAGAATGAACTGCTGAGGATCCAGTCCAGAGTTGGGTGTTGAACACATTTCTTCTCGGGTGCAGAGAGAAATGCGTTTGTATTGCAGAGTTTCAGAGACTGTGACTATTTGTGTTTGTCTTTAGACTCGATTTAACTCTGAGGAGCTTCTTCTGTCCAAAGACAAAAAGGTTTTGTGGAAAGAAAGAGGTTGAAAACAGCAGATCTTTGGTATCAGGACCTCGTTCAGAATTGTATCAACAATGTTTTCTATCAGCCGTTGTGGAGGTCTCAGTGTTGCTCAGAGTTTCTGTGCTGCTCTGCAGGGATGAGGTGGTGGCTGGTGGTGGCCAGTGTGTGGCTCCTGGTGGCCTTGAACATCCCTGACACCCAGGCCAGGAACAGACCTCGCAAGGATGGCGAGATCCGCCGGGGGAAGAGGAAGAGGGATGGACAGGGTAAGACTCAGTTTCATTTAAAAAAAAAAACACACACATCTGGCAAATATTCCTGTTTGTTTGACTGTTATCAGCTTCGTCTCTGTGCGTCCAGGACAGTCCAGGAGAATTTTCACCAAGCTTAGCACAAAGGATGGAAACAAGAGGAAACTACAAACCCGGCTCTAAATAAATAGTGATAGCACAATGTGTTGCAGGTCATGGGGAGGCCAGAGCCGGACGCTCCAGACCTCTGAAGATCAGACTGGTCCCGGGTCCCACTGTCCCAGTAGAACCAGGAGACAACCAAGGACACTCTCTGCTCCTGAAGTCCTACAAGAACATCCAGGAGCAGCACTCCAGCTACAACATTATCCCAGGTCAGTGTCTCAGATTTAACCCAGGTCATCGACCCAGAGGTTTAAGTTTAGTTCTGATTGGCAGTGATTGAAACATGACAACGAGGTGGACACGCTAACATCAACCCAGCGCCTCTGTCAGTACCTTCTGTGACTCTTCACCATTTTAGCAACAAATTAATTTGCTTTGTTTCAAGCTGCACTTAAACATCGTTCAGTCAGCTTTTAATTTGAGCAGACAGAAATAAACGATTAAAAAATGAGCACAAGATGGTGACTGGTCTCCACGCTGCTCTCTACTGTTCACTAACCCTGATTTCAAACAGGTTTGTGACGTTCAACGTGACAAATTAAAAGAAAAACTTGTCTGCTGACAGTGGGATCCACTGATCTGACAACAATTTAAATCTTAAAGTACTTAGAATCAGGTGATCAGACTCAGTCTTCCTCATGGTTTCTTGGATATTTATATGTATTAAAAAAAAAAAAAACTCCCCTTGCCTCTGAGCATGAAACATGTTCACAACTTAAAAGCACTTCATAAATAATAAGAAATGATCCCATGAGAAGCTTGAACTATCTGATGATCTGAATCTGATAAATCTAAAAAGCTGGATTCGTTTTCTTTTCCATTCCAATGACAATGAGGTAATGAATTTCCTTATGTTCTGTTGGTCTGTGCGGCTACATCACCATTTCCAAAAGTCCATTATTTTCCAGTCAACAAATCATTTCATTCATGTAACAGTCAGAAACAATTAACAAGTGTAAGTGATATAAATTAGAGAAAAGTTCTCACATCCGAGAAAATAATCCTCGAAAAGACAGTTTTAATTTCGATAAATGAATTAGTGTGCATATCTGTTGATGTGTGAACCTACATGGAGATGTGATGAATGACACAAGACTTTTCCAGTCAATGAAATCTTAGAGCAGTGAAAATAAAAAGTGAATAAAACGTTTGAGTGCAGTCAGAGAAGAGTTCAGCTGAGAGGCTTTGCCCTGCTCCCGTAATGAAAGAGCTTGTTATTACAGCTCAGTAACTTAATGTCACATCATCACATTCCGACGAGAACAGAAGGGAAAACCATCTGAGGGAAAAGAGCTCGACAGAAAAATACGTCCTAAAAACCCCCACACAGAGATGAGGACAGAGGCTGCGAACGAGAACCTCAGAGCCACGTGGAACTTTTCAGTTTCAAACAATAAAACCAGCATGAGACAGTTGGTGGCCACAGCATGTTGTTGGGAAATAAGAACCCTTTGTTTCTGTTTTCACTGCAGTTTGAAACACGAGAGCATGTTAGCTTTGTGTTCAGAGTCGCAGACACAAACTGACTGAAGTGTAACAACCAAACAGACCGGAGTTCAGTTTACAGAAACTTACAGACGTCGCACCACGACGACTATTTTTTCGTCTGAGACGTCTGACGCTACCGAGAAATATTTTGTTTGCTTTGTTGTGTGGAAAGTGAAAAGTCTGTCCAGTCACCATGGCAACCAATCAACTCCCTAAACGTTTAACAATCCTTCAATGTGGAAAAGTTCCCTCGCGATCATGTCGTCACCAGCTTTGATTTCCCAACGACAAACAAGCTTTTCGTTCCAGAGCTTTCTACCTTATCTCAGTGTTCATCTGCAGGTGGAGTTTAGTCCGCGGCCAAAGAGACGGGTCACATACGGGTCGTCAAGGGTGGAACCCATTCATTTGTCAAGATGAATTTCAAACAAGGTTCAAGATACACGGCTCAGCTGATCTTCCTCCTATGCATTAATTTGGCAGAGCTCATATTCCACACTCTTACTACTGGTCTGTTCAGAGCCCTGGTCTTATAGTTGCTGCTCTCTCTGCATCACTTTCCATGGAGGCTCATGGAAGCATAGACTCTCCCCACCTCAGGCTTTCCATGTATGCATGTGGAAGGGCAGGGGGGGAGGGGGAGCAGAACAGAGTCATACCACCAAATATAATAACAATAATGTAATGTTGTACACACGAGTCAAAGATTTCAGTTTAAACGTTGGGGGCTCCGTAGTGTCCGTAGAGACCTGGGGGACATCTTTTAAAAGTTTTGTTTTGTTGCGACATATACAGATATTCAGTTTACACTGAAAAAAAATATATATATGTATACAATCCTAGCATTAAAAATAATAATTATATATACTTTTATTATTATAATCTATTAATCAGCAGGTCAAATGGTTTCACAGCAAAGTAAAAATATACACTCAACACTGTAGGATGATCGTACCACAGCTGATTTCGATGGTCGCCATATTATTTGAACAAAACCTGCAATTTACAAGACTATGAAAAGCAAGAGCTCTGACAGCAAGACGATATTTTATAGAGAAAAGAAAAGCTTTAAAGTAGGTGTGCTCCAGAGATGACAGGGTGACAGTCACAGTAAAGACGACCCAGATAATAGAGACAGTGTTTAGGAGAAATAACCTGAGCCTCTTAACTACCTGTGTTTCCTATAGACGTGACAAAGAGCATACCATTAGAAAGGATAGATGACAGACAGGACACACTCAAACTAGACACAAAGAGCCTCTTCCTGCTGTATCATAGTGGTTTACAGTCTTTCTTACTGACTCACTACCAGTCACAAGCTCGTCCCGGCCCAGGTCTGATGTTGAAAGGTGAAGTTAATGCAGAGGGAGGAGTGGAAACACTACAAATCACTGCTTTGTCTGGTTCTGATGCTAAAGTACAAGCTTTAGATTCGACTAGACCTACACAGCAATTACTGCAGCAGGGCCTGCTGCTGCTGCTGCTGCTGCTGAGGAGGATGACAAGGGTCGGCACGTTGTGACCCACAGGTTGCCGCATTGAATTCGCTTTGTTCTGGACCCTTGCGTCACCGCCCACCTCTCTGAATTGCTCAGCGATTGAAAAAGGTTTAGTGTTGAAGTCGTCAACAGCTGTTTCCTCAGTTGCAAAGTCGGCACATTCAGTCAAAGACTCAAGAAACGAGACCTAATCTTGTGTAGGTCACTGTACAACAATAACTTTCAACACAAAAAGTCACGGGTGGATATGATCCTCACCTCTGACTGGTGAGGGCAAAATACCCTCCAAAATAAACACTGTGACAAAGTGAATAAGAAGGTTTTCCTGACTCTTTAAAAAATAGCAGCCAGGGGGCGCCATCACAGCCGAATGTCTTACTGCTCTCTCTGTCTCTTGATACCTTGTGTCTAAAAGGGTTTCTCTTTGTTTGACAAGTTGCGGTTCGTGGGACAATAATCTATCTTGTAGTGGACGTGTGTGATAGACAGAATTCACCAAAGACGTGTTGAATGGGCTTACACTGTATTTGATTTGCACCATGTGGATGTTTTGCTGAAGTTCTGTGTAGCTGGAAAAAGATGTAAATAAACGCTCATCGAGAGGTGGAGAAATTCTCCCCACTACTTTATCCCATCGACTCCTACAATCTGTTAATCACGTAATGATCGAGGGTCCTGGGCCGTCCACAGTCAGTGCAGATTAAACAGGTCTGTAAACAATGACTAAACCTCATTAAATATGAAACTGAACCACACTAATATTTTGCAGCATTGTAAAGACACGATGACATAAGGCTCCAGGCTGACAAAAGAGCTTCATTCAATGAGGAGCAGCAGCACATCTGGATCTTTACCTCACTCACATCCATAAAGTCCACTCAGTTTACTGCGACGTCTGATCAACTGTGTCATGTGACCGCTGGCAGGCTTCATTCTTTCGTTTACACAAGACAAGCGTATTCTTTCCACATGTGTTGTGTTGCAGAAACACTTCAACTTTGCCATGTGTTCACGTGGGTGACGTCTCGCACACTGCCACTCCAAATATTATGAACATGCAACCGTATGAATAAAACCATGTGTTTCCTCTGGCTGTGGCAGTATATGAATGTTTTAAAACAGATTTATATTATTTTGTGTTTCAGATATTATCCACATCATGCTTGTCTCCACTGACACAACACAGATGAAAAATATGTCTGCATTTCATTTTTTACATGCAGAAGATTTATCTAGAAAACGCTCATAATCAACAGTTGCCAATTAACTTCTACCTCCTCCGCGGTCACGGTGCAACTTACTGAAAGATTTGAAACCACGACAAACTAAACTGACTGTAATGTGTGTGTGTTGTTTTAGGTAAGCAGGGCCAATGTGTGTACCAGGGTCTGACCATGTTCGACCAGGCCGTCTGGTCTCCGAAGCCGTGTGTGACTTGTCTGTGCACCGGCGGGCGGGTGGTTTGTGACGAGATCACCTGTCCCACAATGCACTGCCACTTCCCCTTCACCCCTGCTGGGGAGTGCTG
This sequence comes from Paralichthys olivaceus, assembly GCF_024713975.1. Taxonomy (NCBI): domain Eukaryota; kingdom Metazoa; phylum Chordata; class Actinopteri; order Pleuronectiformes; family Paralichthyidae; genus Paralichthys; species Paralichthys olivaceus. Next base: position 4,414,195 of record NC_091094.1, read on the forward strand.
CCCCGTCTGCATGGAGCCAGGTAGAAACACAACATGTGGCAACGCCATGGTGCAACATCCAGAGGAAACAGAGATGGAAAATGTACAGATAGTGTAGTAGAGTTAGGAGTCAGTGTTAATTGAATCAAACCATAAAACGTACATTTCTGGGATGAAACACTTTTTTTTTACTTTCCATCTCTGAGGTCTCTGCATGTTGCTGTCGGTTTCCATCATGGCTTTAAAAATGTGTTCAGCACATTTTGGGTCGGTCAACACACATGTTGTGATGCATTTAATATGTCTGTATGTTGGGAGATAACGCACGGATGACTAGAGATCGACATTCAAAACCAAATCTGAATTTGAATCTGAACAGAAATGTCTCAAGTAAGAATATTGTTGAAAAAAAAAGAAGAAAATCTTGTAATAATGAGTCATTTTAAATATTTGATTTATCATTTTCTGGTTTTGAGACACAAATGTTCGTGTCGAGATCTTTTCCAATAATTATTCAAAACTAAGTCATAGCTAAGTTATATTTTTTAGCCTTTTAATTTGGTTATTAAACAGATGTGACCAGGTTATATAACTTATCCAGTTTATTAATCTATAAAACTTTGGTCATGATCATGAGAAATTATACAATTTGATTTTTTTTAATCGCTAAATAAACGTATATTAATTACATTTAGATTCCGTAGCAGCTAACGCCAACATCAGCTTATATTATTATTATCTATTAACCATAAATAATAGATGAACTTGACCTGACTCCACAGGTACAGTTTAGTGGGATTTGATCCAGACTGGTCTACAGCAGCCGTCTGCTCTGTAGCTTCAACAAGCTGGACTTGTACCTGTCTGTGTGGTCAAATGTGGGCGTCTGTCTGTCTACAGCACTAACACACAGCCGTCTGTCTGTCCACCTCTTGTCTCTCTGTGTGTCCAACTATCACTCTGTTGTCGCCAACTTTCATCTGTCGTTCTCCCTTAGTTTCCGTTATCTTTTCTACATTTACTTCTTCCTCTCCTGTCTCTCTCTACTCTCCTATTTCCATCCCCCTTTTCTTCCTTCTTTCTTTCCTGTCACCTTTTTCTTTCTTCTCGAACAACTCCTGCCTTCTACCACCTCCTGCCATCTGATTGGCCGCCCCGCACCACCCCAAACCCGCCCTAGACCCTGACCTCAGCCTTGACCTTTCTGGTGACTCTCCAGTTCCCAGTGACCGCAGCGAGCCTGTGACCCCGCTGACCCAGGAGGAGATCCAGCGAATCCTCTGGCGAGAGGAAGAGGAGCACCGCGAGGAGGAGGAGCGCCTGAGAAAGAAGGACGAGGCGAGGAAGAAGAGGAGGAAGCTGAGGAAGGAGCAGGAAGAGAAACAGAGAAAGATAGTGGAGGAGAGGAGGAGGAAGGAGGAGGAGGCCCTGAGGTTGCAGGTGGAGAAGGAGGAGGAGGAGTGGAGAAAGCAGATAGAGGAGATGAAGAGGCAGGAGGACGAGAGGCGGAGACAGGAGGAAGAAGACAGGAAGCAGAAGGAGGAAGCAGAGAGAGAAGCAAGGGAGAAGGAAAGGAAGCTAGAGGAGGAGAGGAGGAAGCAGGAGGAGATCCTGAGGAAGGAACTTCTGGCTCTGGTGGAGGAGGAGGAAGAGGAGCACCAGGAGGAGTTAGAGGAGTACCACGAGGAGGCAGAAGAGCACCAGGAGGAGGCAGAGGAGCACCTGGAGGAGGCAGAGGAACACCTGGAGGAGGCAGAGGAGCATCTGGAGGAGGCAGAGGAGGAGGTGTGGCTGAGAGGAGACGTTTTTCAGATGCCCCCGAAAGAACCAGAAGAACCAGATCTCATCCCCGCTCCAATCCCAAGACCCCCTGCTGCGACGGAGGACGAGCTGAAGGAAGTGGAGGCAGTGGAGGAGGAGGAGGAAGGGGAGGAGAGGGAGGTGGTAGTGCTAACGAACAGAGGAAGCCTCCCTCCAGGCTGCGTCATTTCTGATGTCACTGTGACATGTGAGAACGCCAAACTCTTCCACTTCCCTCCTCTGTCCATACCTGAGCTCAAATCTCTGAGTCTGGAGGGTAAGTCCGCACCACAACACGAGGAGGAGCTGAAACACTGCAGCCCGAAGAAGAATCGACCATTTCAAAAAAGACTCCACATTATTTTACCCAGAACTGATATTTATAGAGTTCTACTTTAAACTACAATGATCACAAGTGGTCAACAGGAAGTTATGGTCACAACATCACCACTTATCACATAATGACATATTCTTCTTAAATTCTAAAAATATTTCTTCATAGCTGTTTCATTCATTCATTCATTCATTCATTCAGAACTTACTGATTCCACTCACTCGCTCTCTCTCTCTCGTTCTTGCTTGCACACACGAACATCGTCAGTCACATCTGTAAACTCAGAGGAGATTCTTACTCCACACACTGATCTGATGCAATCAACTAATCGTTTCACCAGAGAACAGTATTAATCACACGGTCTGTTTATGATTGTGATTTATGGAGTTTTATTGCTGCGTTCACCTCACAGATTATCTTTGGCTGAGTTCAGCCATAGCAGGGAGGACATTAACCAGACAGCCAGTTTTCACCATGCAGCATTAACAATATCTATGATTTTTAAAATGACAAATTGAGGTTATCACCAACTACTAATGAGGAGATGCAACCTGGATTTTGAGATGAGGTAGACTTGCAGCAAAACCAGGAACTAAAAACCAAGAGTAAAAATAATGCAACTTGCTACTAAAACCTCATTCTTTGCATTAGGGGAACAAATTATGTGAATAAATAAAACACAAGTAAACTAAGAAACACCTTCAAAAATATGTTAAACAGAAACTAAAGAGACAGAGAGACTACTGCAGTGTTTACTGTAAACTAACTGAAAATGTTCTGAGCAGGTAACAACATCAGCAGCATCCCAGCAGGAGCCTTTAATGGCATCCCCAACCTGGAATGGATCAACCTGAAGAAAAACAAACTCACCTCTGCCGGCATCGATGCCAAAGCCTTCAAAGTAAGATGAACTAGCACTCTAAACCAATGCTACCCTTCAGAATAAAAGCCAACATCTGCCTGCCACTCGTTTGTCTCAGGGTCTGAAGATGCTGAGACGTCTCTACCTGGACGGGAACCTTCTGGAAGCCGTGCCCTCTGACCTCCCCCCAACCCTGCAAGAGCTGAAGGTCAATGAGAACACACTGAGGGGGATGGATGAAAACAGCTTCCAAGGTACTGATACAGCATCGCGACCTGACGTCAGTGTTTATGTCGCTAAATACTCTGACATCAGTTATTTACACTCAACAACTTGACGACTACATGTCTGAAAACGACATAAAGCAGCCACCGAGATCATTTATGAACTAAACTAAATGTTGGTGTGAGCTGAACAACCAAAGTTCAGTTCGCATTTGTTTGAAGGGTTTCAGCTTTTGTTGAATTAAAGTTAAAAAAAGATCCTTGAAGCTCAACTTTGAAAGTTGTCTGCAAGAGACAAACCTTTAGCCCATTATTAATCACACCGTGTGTTTCCTGAGTCACAGATCATTTATTTTTTATATAAAATTTGTTTTATTGAGCCAGGAGGCTGTTGTTGAATTAAACATTTTTCCTCTGCCCCCATCATTTACAGATATTTCTTGCCACATTGATTTCAGGACACATTTCCAGTTGAGCTTTATATATTTGTTTTATCTTTAAAGATCTGAGCAGCCTGGTGATTCTGGAGCTGGAAGGAAATCTGTTGAGTGAGGGGAATGTGGATCCTCTCGCCTTCAGTTCGCTAAACCAGCTCTCCTACCTCAGACTGGGCAGAAACCACTTCCGCACCATACCACAGGGCCTTCCCGCTTCACTGCTGGTATGCTGGACTCATTGTGAACTCTTAAAAATATACATAGACTATACATTTCCGAGGGGCTATCAATATCCTGGCAGGCTGATACAAACCGAAGCCCACATATCATTTTCATGTCTCTGGACATGTGATTGACGTTGTGAACAGCCAGTCAAAGAGGAGCCCTGAGAATCTCTGGGCTTTTTGGACAGCAGTTGGTAGAAAAAGGTGAAATGCTCAATAAATGAATCTTAATTAACTCTCTCATCAGGTTCAGTCACATCATCAGAGGCCGTCTGAGGAACTGGCAGCGTTAAGGCTTGCTGATGCATCACTATTTTCTTCTTGGCATAAGAGTATACTCCACTGAGTAAACTCGACCTCTACCTGTGGGAAACCAGACCGCCCAACCTGTAATTATGGCCTCTGGTTAACCACAGATGCTGCAGAACTCCAGCAACATGCTGCTGCTGTAAATCCACCTTAAAACCAACTTCATGTTATGACTTTGGACAGTTTCTACACACTGGAAATGCAAAATACCACAACTCTTTGTGGTCATTAGTATTTGGAGATCAAGGTCTACCTTTAGTATTTGTTACTTTCAAACACTTACACTCGTAAACAAGGAGGTAATGTTTTTGTCTGTTTGTTTGTAAGCAGGATTACGCAACATGACATTTTGTGGAGGGACCCATTAAATTTTAGTGCAGCTCCAGAGCGGAAGGCGGATCCTGGAATGTTTTTTCACTTTCTTTAACACTGTGAGGGCGTTGTTAACGAGAGTGTGCAATTTGGAACAGGTGAAAAGTAAAAATGTAGATCTACTGCATTTAAAGGTGGTTTCATAAGGAGACTGTTGGGGCTTGGTGGAGGTTTGCACTCTAATGAGAGCCAGTCTACGCATGTTAATTGGAAGATGAGGGATATGATAGATATGACATGATATGATTACAGATTGAATAGGCAGAAACTCAGCATGTGTCCGGTGGACATCAGGTTGCTGATCAGTAGATAGCATCCAGCAAAAACTGCAGCTGAATCCAGTTGCATAACCTTTGACCTGAAACTGTCTCATTAAGCCACAGAATAAAAAACAGCTGTTTAATTACAAACTCATAAACACCCCATTGGTCTCATTAAAAAATTAAAATGAATGAGATAATAAAATCCAACCATAATACTGACACTGAATTCCAGTCATCATTACCAAACTTGGCCAGGGACAAACCTATTAAATTTTAGGGTTTGCAGATTCAGTTGAAGGGCAGATACAAGAATTTAATCACTTTCCATAAAAAACTTTGATTTTCCACCAACTTCTCTGTAATTAACATATGGATCTGAATATAAGAAATACTTGTTGAGATGAGCCTGTGTAACTTTGTTTTTCTCATGTCTGCCTGTTGTACAGGAGCTGTACTTGGAGAACAACCTGATTGAGGAAATCTCAGAGACAGTTTTCAACCAGACCAGAAGTCTAAACGTGGTTTCTCTGAGACACAACAGGCTGGATGAGACCAGAATCGCCCCGATGGCTTGGATCAACCACAGGTCCGACAAAGCAAGACATGTCACAATTACCCATGATCCTCCAGAGTGTCAGGAATGTACAATTTACGAATGTCAGCTCTAACCACAGAGGAATGTTCAGGTTTTAATGAACGGCCAAAAATAAGTTAGTTAAACCTTATTATCCCAACTACTACTAATCCTCCCCTCATCTTCCTTCTCTGCAGAAATCTCGAGTCCATCGATCTTTCACATAACCACCTTTACCTGGTTCCGTCCTACTTGCCCAGATCGCTTATCCATCTAGTGCTGGTGGGAAACAACATCGAGAGGATACCTGGTCGGTGGAAACTCTTTATGAACATCTGGATGAGAATATGTAGCAGATTTGTTGTGTTGGTAGATACTTGGAGGATTTACTCAACAACCTTTGGATTTATTAGAGGCACAAAAAGAACTCCAAGTGGATTTTAAACCTGCTGTTTTTATGTCTGTATTTGATAAATATTTGATTTGTGGTCGGTTGATCTGCTATGACGACATCTGTAAATCAAAGAAATAGATGATAGACGTTATAGGTTTATAGTTTTCCTCTGCAGGAAATTTCTAAAATCGAATATACTGTGTGTTCACTGTCAGGGTTTTGTTTCCACTGGTCTCCTCCTGCTTTGGTGACGAGCTCCTGGAACCAAATTGCTTAGGAAATGATAATCAAGGTTCCAGGTACTTTCAGGGGTTGGCTGCAATCACAGTATAAGAAGGACAAAGATAGAAGTAACCATTTTTACGACTGCACCTGAACAGAGCAGGATAACCAACACTTTACAAAGAACAACGAGGAATGTTAGCTGGACAAACCAACATGTGCAGGCCTGCAAGGGGGCAAGAGGGGAGCTGGAGTCAGCAATTCACAATGGCTCTAGAAGAGAAACTACATTTATAGACTTGGATACTATTTTGAGCAAAGGCAGGTTTGGATTCTACTGTGGACTTCTTATTATCATATGAAGATTAATAGAAATAAACATTATCGCCTCCACCACATTAAATTACTCCCCTACAAAACATACCAGATAACAGCTTGACTGAGTTTTGGGGGCCAGTGCCAATAAAGCTATACATTTGTCAATTCTTTCAATTAAGAACAATTGTGGCAAAGATTTGATGCTATCAAACACTTCTGGCAAAGAAATGATATTGAACCTTGATATTTTACAGTTGAACCACATATTACACAGATATTAATACGTCTGTAAAAGGCTCGGTTTTAACCAATAAATCTAACAGGCTCGAATCAAGATTACACAGTTGCAGACTGTGCAAAAACAACACGTCATGTTCTCCCACAATTACAGTTTCCTTCATCCCCACAGGCTACGTCTTTGCCCACATGGACCCCGGTTTGGAGTATCTCTACCTCTCCTACAACAAACTGGATGGAGAAGGGATCGAACCCGAGTCCTTCTTCGGCTCATATAACTCCATGGTGGAGCTGTGTCTGGATCACAACCAGCTCATCACTGTGCCGTCAGGCATCAACGAGATGACCAACGTACACTTTCTCAGACTCAACAATAACAGGATCAGGTAGGAAGACAACATCTAATCAAAATTATCTGTTAGAGTTCAAGGATTTCTACATAATTACTTTCTAGGAATACATTTGTTTTCCCAGGATTCCACAAATTTCTCACCATAAACGATTTAAAAACTCTAAATTTACCCTGACAACAGGGTTTCTGCTGTGATTGGCACCAGCCCCTGCGACCCTCAAAGAATAAATGTTCTAGCAAATGGACATTTTGCAATATTTTCCAAACTAAACATCATTTTGACATCATAACCTCTTACTGCTTGTTAAAGGTGTGAGTGGTTTTACAGGAGTGTATAATTGTCTAAGTGGTGACCTGAGTTCATTCTGTGTGGCACTGGAGCAAAAATCCTTCAAACGTAGCCACGTTTCTGAGACGTTTCCATGGTTTGACGGACAGAGCAACTGTACTTGGACGTTTAATTGTAGGGTGATCATCTGCACATGATGTCTGTGTGTTGAACGCTGCTCTGCTCTCGCATCTTGGAGGACGGCCTTAAGGTCAGATTAAGACAGTTTGTTGGACTGACTGCACACAAGTCTCTATTGAAAGATGTGTTTTCCACAAATCTAGTCATCCAGAGTTCTTTCACTGAATTGTTAAATTAGATTTTAGCATGACAAGTAACTGGAAGAAATATCCACAGCTAGAGTTATGAAATTTCAGGGTTAGCATACAGTTGAGTAATAGCATTAATTATATTTTGACGAAGGCGTCTCAGTTCTCAGTGAACACAGATATTCAAACATTCAGGTTCATGCAGGTGCTTTTCCTTCTTGGTACTATAAAGAAATACCAGGATCTCAGTTACGAGCATTTTTCATCCATCCATCCACTTTCCAAAATACATATCCTGTTCAGGAACTGGACTCCATCTGAGTGTACAGTGTTAGGTCTGTGCTCTCTCGTCTCCCCTCACAGTGTATCTATACCTGAAGGAATCCCATTAATCATAAGGCTCGGAGACTATCATTTCAGGCCCTTATGGAAACATTCTTGTTTCATGTGCCATATGGATTTAAAAGACCTTGAGGCAAAGTTCAAATTTGTGACTTCTGATTAAACGGTGTGATTTGACTGGACCAAGTACATTTCTGAGAGTTGGGAACATATTGTGCAATAACATTGGGACTTTCTGGTATCAATTATTCACCAACTACAAACATATGACCCAAGTTTTAAAGATAAATTGACTTCACGGTCAATTAAAGTAGCAAAACAGCAATAAAACCAGTTGACTAAAGACAGTGTAAACCTTTAAGTCGATACAATCCTTTAATACAGACAATAAAGAGTTCAAAAACAGATTAGAGCCTGAACGACTCATTCGTCACGGCCTGCCAGACAATATTAAAGCTCAACGTTCAACCAACCAACAGTCGCCTTGACAACAAGAAACAAAACAAGGGTCTGGGAGTCACCCTGAATCACCTCATCACCAACTCACAGGTCCATGCACAGCACATAAAGCTGTGGTATTTACATAAAGTAACATTACTACTGAGACACTGTACTGTGCTCCAGCTCCACTGCCAACATGGCTGACACCCCAGGTGGGAAACTTGAATCAGCCTGCACCATGCGTCCCCTTAAGAGCGCCGTAGGTTACCCCAAATTAAAAGGTTTAACTTTAAATTCAATTCCAAAATGACACAACTACCCATAGTAGTATTACCAGCTATGGAACAATGCAAACTCTTTCTTTTTGCATCAGTAAATACTCATGTTGCAGCATAATTAAGACGAAGACCAGTGGTCCTAGAGCAAACTTGAGGTATAGAATGGTGTATCATCTGCAAATGAGTGGTGTTTTCCAGAGATTTGATAAGATTTACTGCTTTTTGCATTAAATTGTTTTGTCTTGGACTGATGATCAGACACAACGACATTGGTGCATTCAAACAAATGATTAATCAACAATACAGAAAATCTTTGTTAATGAGAGATCTAACAGCCTTTTAATACTTTGTCTTCAAGGAGTATCCCTGACGAAAGCATCTGTGACCCGAACCACAACGGAGACTCCACTCTGGTGGCACTGAGGCTTGAAAACAACTACATCGACCCCCAGAATGTCCCACCGACAGCCTTCTCCTGTGTACGCGCCTCCTCAAGTGTGGTCTTAAAGCCTCAGCAGAGTGACGTCCGGAGTCCACACAAAACCAAACACTAAAAGACATTTATTTGTAAACCCTGAAACACAGGGATGAATATATTGGATTTTTAGGACGTTAAATTCCAAGATAAATGTCCTTCATTAGCTTCCACAGTTGCTGCATGTTACTGAAATAAGAATAATAAGAAAATGACCCTCAAAAAGCCTCTCACATTGAAGTCTGATGTACAGACTGAACATGGAAATGTTATTGTAATTTGGCTTGTCTCTATTGTCCTCTCTTTTTCTTGGACTAAATCCTAACAAGCTGCATAACAGTAAGATTTTCTTCTCGTCTGGCTCTCAAATGTTTTTCGGGTCTGGTAAGTTTTCACCTGAACCAACTTAAATGAAGGAAGGTGACAGAACATGGTCTGACTTAAAACACATCTGTCTCCTTTTGTTGAATGTGAAACTCTCTAAAATGGAAAGAATCCCTGCGCCATACACAGTAAAATGAAAATGCTAATAAAGAAATGGAAAGAATTCTATGAAGTTATCCCACAACCCCAACACATTATTTTTAACAACCTCAGCACCTTCATGTTCCATGTCTCTGCTACAGAGTGAGTAGTAAAACTGCATGTGTGACACATCCTTCAGGCTCATAGTGTTTATGATTCAGAGAAGTTTGAAGGATTAAGTTCAAGTGAGCGCTGCTGGAGAGATAATCTGACGGATGAAGACATGGAATTTATTGGGAGTTTCCATATGTTGTAGGTTTTAATTAATAGTTTAGCTTCAGATTTCACATGTTGACGGCACGCTACAATACCAAATGCATATATATTGTCTGTAATTTGGCCATTTTGTGCTTTAAGTATATACCCAGCAACAGCTGTTTCATTTCAGTCTGTTATACATCCTCTGTTTGGCCTTGTCTTTACTCAAGGACAGTAGAGTATTGTTTGAGTTTCTGATACCAGTACTAAATCAGTACCTGCTCCTAAACTGCAGACTGCAGATGATGAGAACAAGTTTTTATTACTAATGCAAATTGGAACTGTTGAAAGTATACTTAACTTAAATATACACATTTCTATACAGGGAAAACTCTTCATAAATGTTAAAATTAACATTAATTCACACTACACTACATAGTCACATAATAAATAAAACCCAACTACACTAAATAACAGTTTCAGGGCTGAATATAACTCAAATACCCATCAGCTCCAAACTGTCTTCCTGACACCAGGACCTCCCTTTACACAGAAACGTTTTCAAACACGTCTTGGTGTTGGAATCACGTGGTTTCATCTTGTGTTGAATGTCGTGATGAGCAGAGCTTTGCTCTAGAGCTTAGTGTGGATTATGTGCTCTGAAGAGACAATCAATCAAACGCCTTTGACCTTCAGTTGTCTGTAAGAACTCAGAAAAGAGTTGAGCTGTGGGGGGACCACTGGTTCCAGAGGGCTTTACCTCACTGTAAAGTTTCCACATCAGGGTTTTTATTTTCAGTGTTCCTCAGCACAGAAACACAAGAATCTCCTGGGTGGTTGAACCATACTTTAACTATAACATACCATAGCTCGATGTTCATCCTTCAAACATGAACCTTTGTAACTGAGCTGCAGTGTAGTAACAAGAAGACGAGAGCTTTGACAGTGAATAAAAGAGTAAATCCTTAATGTGTGTGCAGGGCAGATGTGGTTTAAATTCTCTTATGGTCCTAACTTTGCTTTGCGTAAATATGTTTTGAATTATTACAAAAAGCACAACTGTTTCAATGATATGCCCTTCACCATGCTCTTGGCCAACATGTCTTAATTACAACAACCTTTGTGAAATGTCAATGATCATTTATAACAGTTTCAACAATGTTATAATGTACAATAAACATCACAATGTACCAGAACTGCCTGATTCTCAAAAACATGTGAATAAAAACCACAGACACTGACAGCTCTTCAAAACTGGAGCCAAATTAAAGATGCTTTCTGTCATTTTAGGTCGTTCTTGTCACACTGATATTTGTTCAAATGTTTCTAATAGAAAATGCACGTTTCAGTGAATCTCATCATAAACTATGGTCTCATAGTCTGGGAACTGCTGTGAACGAGAACAACAACAAAAGTATTTGAATAACTAAAAGAAACAGACCCCAGTGATGATTCAGAAGTCTGGAAGCAGGTTACATAAGACTCTTGTTCCCATCTGGAGGAGTGCAGAACACCTTGAGGATTTTTTTAGGATTAGACAATTGATGCAAATATTCAGCCTGTGAGGTGCATGAGTCACATTTCTCCAAACAAGGGATTAGATTATATGCCTGTAGAATCCCTGAATCTCTTCATTGTCAACACACCCAGCCCACTGAAGAGTGCATTATATTTATTTTCATGTTACCAAATCAACACCTCAGTCCTCTGGCATGAGGTGAAGCCATGATGACTAAAGGGAAAGTTATGATAAAATGCTACGATCTTTGCCTCACATGTCTTCTGCCTTCATGCATTACACATTCACTGAGAGCTGTAATTATCAGAACAGGAAAGCCAACTTGATCATAATATTTTCCTCTGAAAGTCTGAGGTTTAGGATCATTTTCTCCAGTAGCAGACAGATTGAAATGACTACTGGAACAGTAAAGCAAAAATGTGAAGAGGACAAAAACCACAGCCTCTTCGACGGTAAGTCAAATTGGAAATATAAGGTTATTATAAGTAGACAAAAATAAATCTAAAAGTAGAAAAACAATAATAGCAACAATTGCTAATTTGCTAGATGCTGGCAGTCGCTGTCTCAGCTGGAAAACTTCAAAGATCAAAGTTTTCCTGCAGAAAAGAGAGAATTGGCTTCTCTTGCCAAGGTGAACAGCTGCTGTGTTGATCAGTGTCACAGATCAGACACAAAGGAACGATCTTAGACTCAGTAGTTACATGATCTCACCAGTGTTTGTCAGGGTGAGGACACAGAGCTTAAAACTCACTTTTATGTTCTCAGGAGACGATTTATCGGGCACAGTAGCATTTTCTGTTCAGGAGATGATTTACATGATATAAAAGCAGAAAAACATTTTTTTTTTTATTGGATTTTTTTGCAGCCCCCTAAAGTTTATTCTAATAAAATGTATATAACCTATAGACATACTAACAAGTGCACGTAATAGATATTGCTTCCTTTTAAGGTACAGTGTGTAGAAATTAGTGATAACTAGTGTTGAAATTGCATATACGTGTTTAACGCTAATTCCCAGAGCCAGATGGTTAGAAAAGCAAAAGGACACAGATTTATTTCGTTGTACTCACGACTCATCCAAGATTCTATTTATTTTGCTCATTAGTATTATCTTAGTATTATACTATCACATTTGTCACTGAAGTCTGAGGATGTTGAACACTGGTCTGTTGTGCAGCCTGGCTGGGAAACACTGAGCAGCAGGTAACACACTGAGTTCCAAGGTCGCAGCGCTATTAAAAGTTTCCTGGCACCAAAACGTTCTTTGGGTACTACAGTAACAACAACACTGAGGTAAGACCTTGCCCTGCGAGTTGCCCCAGTGACTCAGCTCTAAAGGCTCTGACGGAGGAAACTCTGCCATGCAGTCCAGAGCTGTCACAGACGTCTGTTGGGTCGGAAAGTATGAGATCCAGAGAACGGAGGGGCGTCCTGACCGCCTCCCATCAGGAGCGCAGACCATCTCACATCAGGAAGTAATCTCAAACATTTAATTTGTAGTTTGAATACTGTAATTCCAACAACGCTGCCATATATTATTCGCCACCACAAACCAATTTCCTTCTTTTGACTTTTAAAGCTTTGGAATTAAACATTTCTGCGGCGGAGCAGGCAGCTGAGAAATATGAGATTTTCATGAAAGATCCCCCTCACGAGAAGATGATGACGGGATGGATGTCCGACTTAAAAACTCCAGTTCAAAGGTTTTGAAAGATGTTTTGTACTTCGGACATTTTCTAAAACTTTCCCAGCCAGTCCCCTGGTTAAAATGACTGTAAATTGTCCGGTTGAACCTTTACCAGATTACACACATTTCTGTAAAGTTCACAGCGAGGGAATCACCAATATCTTCTTAAGAATTGTCTTAATTTTTTTCTTAAGAAGATTCCTGAGAAAATCTACGGCAAATAGTTGGATACTCCAAGTGCACACAGAGCTGAAGGGCCTCAGAGTTACATCAGGGTTCAATCAGATCCCTTCAATGTTAGGGGAAATGGTTCTTTAATCTTAAAATCTGGCTCATGACACAGTATTGTTTCAGCTCACAGTTATGGAGCTGTGATTATGAGGAATTGGGAACTGTGCCTGAGGTTTTAACATGGGAATCATATAAACGTGGGCCGCTTACATATCACATAGTAGTTTAAGACTTTAAAACAGTCATGAGTGAGTTTGAGAGCATGAAACACATTATCAGCTCATCTCACTGCTGAAATTCACGAACAGCTAAGTGCTTGTTTAACTTGAGCTGTGATTGAACAGCAAACAACATTTACATGTGAAATTCTCCCATGGTGATCAAGCAGCTCCCTCTCAACCAGGAACCTCAAAAATGTTCTGATGTTTTAATAATGAATTGTTGATGCTTTTTGTCCGAGCTGTATTTCATTTTACATTGTACAGTGACCACTGTCTGTGGCTCTGTATCCAGCTGCAAAAGCTTCCAGACAGGAGTCTGATTTCAGAGCATTTCCAGAGGCACTGTATGTGAGAATACAAATGTCCGAGTCAGTTGCTCCGGACATTTTCTAAAACTTTCCCAGCCAGTCCCCTGGTTAAAAAGACTGTAAATTGTCCGGTTGAACCTTTACCAGATTACAAACATTTCTGTAAAGTTCACAGCGAGTGATTCACCGATATCTTCTTAAGAATTTTCTTAAATTTGTTCTTAAGAAGATTCCTAAGCAAAGTCTACATGGTACGTACACTGTAGAATTGTTTGCATCTGTGTTCTTATATTGATGAATGCCATGTTGTTGTAAGTTCGTAATTAGCATAGGTTAACGTCCTGCCATTGCGCATAGATTCTGTTCTTATATAAGAACGAATCCCAGATAAGAAAGGATTGGTAAACGTCAGAATCTTCATAACAACTGTGTAAGTGGGTTTTAAGCAGAAACCCTTAACACTTTTTAAAAGTATTGTTGAGAAAAGTTTAGGCATTACCGTCTATTTGATCTGAGGAGACAGGAAGTTAAGGAAGGAGTTGAGATTAAAGACAAGAAGACTCCCCAGCTAGAGTCAAACCAGGGACCTTTTGATTACACGCTCATGTTAAACCTCAAGACACCCTGTTACACATCACAATTTTTCATTTTTGACAAACTATAAACAAGAATAGCTTTATCAGCAGAACTGTGCTCGGAGGATAAAGAGGAACAGTCAGCCTGACGAGGAGATGAGCAAAAGTTAAGAAGAGTACAAGCCTTCTGAGGTAACAACAGGAAATCTCTACGGTTCAGCATCGGGGCTAAAAGTAACAGAAACAGGAAATTACAAATTGAATTTCAATCGCAGTTTTTGCACAAATTGTTAAAAATGAAGCTTAAAGGAAATTATCTGGGACAATTTGTCAGTTTTACAACAGTTGTGTGTAATATAATGTAATTCAATCTGTTTTAAATATTTTATTGTGAATTTCAGTGTTCTGGGGGGAGTTGGGAACTGGATTAACATTTTCTTTAATTCTTTTAAGTTTAGGAATTTCCTTCAAAGAATATTTTGAACATGACACACGAGAGGACTCGACAGGCTCCATGTTGATGAAATAATAATTTCACCAGATCTGTGATGGGTTTGGAAAATATGATTTCCAAACAGTGAAGATCCACTGAAACCAGAAAAAAAAAAAAAAGACCCGCTACGATTTCAGTTGACCTGACTTGCCAAACCAGGGCATAGTTGGCTGGTCTGGCTTCACCATAAGTTGCCTCACTCTGCCTTTCCAGCTCAGCTCAGCAGAAAACACCAGCAGCGAATGGAAAAAATAATCATTTAACACATGAACCCCTGAGGGAGCAGACTCCTGTTAGCTTTTCCATTCTTGGGAGGTATTTCTCATCTGTGCATTTAAAGTAAAGCTTCGGGTTTCCCTGTTGCCTTGTTAAGACTCATCAACACAAAGTAAATAACATTGATTTGACATTGCAAAACGTCTCCTCCGCTTATTGTCCGTCTGTGCTTTGGTGTTAAGGAGGAAATCTATAGTAACGCAGAGAAAGCTGGCAGTTCTCACTGACTGTACTGGCATCTTTGTACCACCTTAAGTCAGTATGACTTAACCTCTAAAGAATCATCTGTCTTAACAAATCATTCATCACATTTTCCTGTGGCGTGAGACTATGCCAGTTGTTTCCAGTTCAGCTTTATTTTATTGTCTACAAATTCATCTTGTAAAGTGATGTGTCTTTTAGTCATTCCATCATAGGGTCAGTTTTCTTTATGGGTGATTTAGTCATTACAAGAGATCCTCAGTGCTGTGTGATACTGTGTTCAGCATCTGGTCTAGAAAGACAGAGCTGTTGCTGTTAAAGAACAGAGGAAAAGTGATCAACTAGGAATAAGAGTAAGAAAGATTTTCGGAATATTTCTACTTTCTTCCATAAAGTTGGCACGAATCCATCCATAAATAATCTCTTTTATCCAGCGAGTTTGAGAGGGAGGTGTTGATTTTGGTTGGTCAATAGTTAAAATGAAGGATGAACTTGTAACGTTGTGGAGGGACAGTTTACAGGGTCTTTTCATCCTCTC